>NC_056737.1:1129272107-1129282107 GCF_019279795.1 Protopterus annectens
ATTAACAAATGAACCAAGGTACCAGGAGCAAATAACTGGAGAGGGAAAAGCCATACAATGGGATGAGGCTAAGCAGACGTCTGTACTGCATGTTGAAGATTGCCTTCTCTACTAGGGACTGATAACAGAGAATAGACATAGAGAAAGGGATAGAAGAGTTTTAAATAAAATACCAGCCATAGAGAAAGGGATAGAAGAGTTTTCAATAAAATACCAGCTGCAGTTAAGTTTTTAGTTGAGTCTAAGACAGATGCTTCAGTAAAAAAGGGGATAACTAGTAGGACATACAAAGAATGCAGGATAACTATAAAAATCAATCAGAAGAGGTTATAAAAGAATGGGAAATGCAAATGGAAAGGCAATATACAAAGCCACAATGGGAGGATATTTGTATGACTCCCAAGTATGCAATAAAAATCTAGAAAGTTTAGGATTTTTGCATGGAAATGTATGTATAGGCATTTTTTATACCCAAAGTAGACTTCAGAACATTTCTGATAGGTAGGCAGCAATTGCTGGAGATGTGATGGGAAAGACAGAGATACCCGGGGACATGTTTTCTGGAAATATAACAGGTTGATATATTTTAGAAATTCCCTACAGAGTACGTTGTCAGAAATGTTGGGGAAGCAAGTTATTTTAACTAAAGAAATTGTTATTTTCAGCTGGGATATAGAATTTGAATTATCTAGACATGGTAAGGCCCTACTAACTTTAGTGCTGTTGTCTACCAAAAAAGCAATTACTAGGAAATTGAAATCAAAAGCAGTTGAATATTGTAGCGGAGATAAAGGAACTTGAGGTGGGATCTTTAGAAAAGGGTAGGTGTATACTAAATATAAATCAGTCTTGTAGCTTCATTTGCAGTTGTGGAAAGATTGTGTATTACTGCAAGATTGTAGCATCATTTATATATTATTCAGCACTTCTATCTCCATAAGTAGAATCAATTGTAAAAGCTAATTGTTTGTATTCTGACCCCTGTGTGGGACCTTAATCTTGTAAGTTCATTCACAGTTGTGGCAGAACTGTGAACTACTGCCAGATGTGAGAATTATTTCATAATTTATTAAAACGTTTTCCATAAGCACTGTTACTGGTAAATTTATGCATATTGTGGTGCCTTAGTATGCAGTAGAGGCGGCATTGTGAATTCTGCTCCAAAATTTGTGCTTCAGTACTTTTACAGCTGTTGGTTTTCCAATTTTGCTGCTAGAGTCATATTCTGCTTATCATTTACCTGCTTTTCCATAAGCACTGTTACTGGTAAATTTTGGCATAATCTGGTGCTGTAGTATGTGGTGAGATTGCAGTAGAGGCAGCATTGTGAATTCTGTTCCAGGATTTGTGCTTCAATACTTTTCCAGCTGTTTATATTCCAGTTATGCTGCTAGAGTCATATTCTGCTTATCATTTACCTGCTTAAAGTTGCATTCCAGTGCTTTTCTGTTTACGTTGCTGCTGCTTTCCCTCTGTTCTTTGTGTCTACCCCAGCCCCCATTTAGACACTAAGCTAAAGTTTCTGAAATTCTAACCACAGTAAAAAAGCTCCAATATTGGCTTTATTTGATTGGCTTCCTCTCTAGGAGGTCTGATTCTTGCAGCATGAAATTTTCCTCAACCCTGCCACCTTTTTATTGCTGTGTTTTTAAAATAACATGTCTCAGGATTCTGCCCCTTATGGCTATCTGACTTTCAAAGTCCCTCCCTCCCCTCTTTAATTTTCCTACCCATTGTTTTCCATATATCCATAATGCTAAGTGCCCACCCAGCAAACCAGTATTGCTCTTAAGTAAATTTTATCTATAAAACTACTCTTAGAAATGAAACCCATAACTTAGTGTGGCTAAAACAAAACCACTGCATGGAGACAAGCTTAGAGCAGCTAGTTTGCTCATTAAACATCACTAATATCAAATCTTAGCACAATCTAATCTAGTCTAATGCCACCCAACTTATAAATCAGGGCATGGCATCCAGGTCCAAGGAAGGAATGGTGCCACTTTATTAGGTCATTATCACACACATCATTGAGTATAATGCCCTCTTTGGCATGTATGTGACCAGATATATTCAACAGTTGAAACATCCTCAAAGGTTCCTTAACAGGAGAATCCAGGGTATAAACACATTGTTCGATACAGATTTCCTTAAAGCTCTATCTCTATACTTGGTCTACTACAGGTTACTGAGAGTCGATCCATGCCTGGCATACAAGGCATCCTCGGATCCAGCTCTGATGGACCTTTTGCACATCCACAAAATGAACAGCATAAGAACCTCTACATCCAAGGATTTAAATGTTTCTTGCAACATAAATATTACATGATGATGAGACAATTATGTGTCTCGGGGTATCCTCATGCTCTGGAACAGGTTCCTCATCCATTTGAAGCAGAGTCCATCTCTAACCCTATTTAAGCATAACTCTGAACAAGGAATGGGAAATCAGAAATTCTGCCCAAGTCTGGCCC
This sequence comes from Protopterus annectens, assembly GCF_019279795.1. Taxonomy (NCBI): domain Eukaryota; kingdom Metazoa; phylum Chordata; order Ceratodontiformes; family Protopteridae; genus Protopterus; species Protopterus annectens. The sequence continues at coordinate 1,129,274,582 of NC_056737.1, forward strand.
CCATGCCTTTGATAGACAAAGGCAAAGAGTAACTATGCCCAAACTAACATTTATTTATTTAGGTTTGATGACCGGGGAAGTCCACTGAACCAAGAAGAGCCCGTTTTCAGTGGAGGCCCGGGGAGAAAAGCTCTAACATATTAGAGTTAACAATTTAAATCATAACCTTTAGAAGCTTTCTAACTAACATACTCCCTACTAATAAACACACAACTGGATTGTATTGTGTGGTTAGACTTTTAAAGGCCCTGGTGATCATTGTGTGGTTAGGTTTATAAACGTCCTGGTGGTTGTTAGCCTAGTTTATACTTATGAATCTGTGGGATCAATATATAGAGAACATCATATCTGTATAATGTGTAAAAGTAAAAAATAAACATTGTAATGATTTGTTTATTTTATAACTGAATGTGTACTCATGTCACTATGCAATGTGTGATGTTAATAAAGATGATTTAAAAAACAAAAAAAGTTATAGTCCCACTTTATTCTTCTCTAATTAGATACATTACAAAATATAATACCCAGTTCTACATTACATGTACCTCATTAAACACCTAAACAAGTTGACAGACCTCAATGTTTCTTCACCAAAACAGTCTCAGGTCTCAGTACCCTTCGCTACTCTAATTGACTAAAAGCCCTGCCCTCTACTCAATGTTGTACAGACTCCTGTGAGCTGATCTCTGCTTAGCATTCCATGCTATGAATAAAACAGCATTCTTTTAATTCTTTCACCTAAAGAGAACCAATGGTAAAGCAAACACCTGCTCTAGAGACCTAAATGTATACTATCACAAAAACCTTAAAAAAACTACTCTGGAAAACTGGATTAGTGATTGCAAATTTTCACCTGTGATATGTGGAGAAAATCTACTTAATGGGGGATGCTGTTACTCTCCCATCAGTACTGGGTGATGTAATGGAGCTTCTTGTTGGTGCCCTTGACTATAACCTTAGAAAGAGTTTATCAACCTAACAACTAGCCACATTACATACTGGAGGGACTTATAATAAAAGTGTGTGCAAATGTTACAGTAAACAGGTGCTGATATTTACAAAAATAGTGTGCAGATAAGCCAAGCTATGCATGAACTCAAGTCACTACACCACAGGTACCAGTATGATTCTATTATAGTCCATGTGGATATTAACAACCTGCGATGCACTTCCCTGTACAATATGAAGATAGACATTGTTGACCTCTCTGAATGTGTCTCAGGCGGGTATATGCCTTGCATTGAGAAGCATTCTACCCTCACCAAGGATGATACTGCAGTATAAACAAAAGATGATTGACTTCAATAAATGGCATACTTTCTAGTGTCTTTCCAGGCAGATGCAATATTTGTCAGCAGACCATTTGCTTTGCAAAGGATGGTTTGCAACTGTCTCTCCTAGACTTTTGAATATTGGTTAAAAGTTTATCCACTGCCTTAGAGCCTTCTTTAGCAATGCCAAATTGACAGACCTATTGACATAGCAAATTAATCCCCCAAAACCCCAGAAGCATTATTACTTAATGCTAGGTGCCTAAACAAGAAACTCCACAAACTACAAGCTCACCACATTCCAAAGACATACATCTGGAGCGTTTCTCCCTGGGTCACCGCTGCAAATGGGCTCTGTCCCAGTCGGACCTTCCCAGTAAACAAATGTTAAATAAATAAATAAAGTAAAAATAAAAAGCTCTCCTCAATCTGGAGAATATAGACATCTGTGCCATTACCAAGACATGGTTTAAGTACTGTCAGTGAAAGGCTTTATTGCCTTCCACACATTTAGACCATCAGCTGCACAGACAGGGACAAAAGGTGGAGTTGTCTCACTTTATATTAGCAACAAGCATAATCCTCCATTGATTAAACAGGATGATGCCATGGAATTTATCCACATGCAAATCAGCATAGACAAAGTCCCATACCATAACCTAGCAAGCTATAGGTCACCATCTATGTCCATAGAATCCCATAGCTTGTACCTAGATCTACTGGAGACACTAACCATTAAACCAAATACCCAGTTCATGGGAGACTTCAACTTCCCGTGTATAGACTGGAAAACAAATTGCTTCATACTCACAGGCACAACCATTCCTGGACTTTAGTCACACAAAATACACTTGACCGGATAGTGAGCACACCCACCAGAGGTTCAAACATACTGGACCTGGTATTCACCAATATGGGAGAGTGCTGCACCCCCCATGTCATGTTCTCACTGGTGAGGTCGCATACTAAGCTGTCTCCTTCAAAATAAAAATCAACTTGGTAACCCCATCAAAACTTGTAACAATTAGGAACTATTCCAAAGCAAACTACACCCTATTAAGTGACAGTTTATCAAAATTCAGTGCCTCTCCCAACCCTGAGTTCACAACAACCTATGTGGAATTGTTCACAGAGACCTGTACAACCATGTAAATGCCTTTATAGAGGCTGCTGTACCTACTAGAAGTAAGCCCAAAACAAACTCTTAAAACAAACCACACTTTTGGAATCCTAAACTTAATAGGGTATATAACAAAAGGAAAAAAGTCATGGCTAAAATGAGGAAGAGCAACTCCAATAATGATAGGAGCTCTCAAATTAAACTAAACAGAAAACTAAGAGGAATAATTAAGTTCAACAAAGCCGATTACAAGGTCAAGGTAGCCTCACAGGCTAAAGTTAACCACAAAGCCTTCTACAGCTATGTCCTAACCTCAAAGGCAGCAAATATCAGTCTGCTGAACTGGTTGTCAGTGATGCCATCTTCGTTGAGCAGAATGACATAGCAAATTTGCTGGTGGACAAATTCAGCTCAAACTTCATCCCCAAACCCCCCCCCACCTCCCTCCATGAAATATCTACAAGCATAACATCCTCAGCTATTAACAGGGAGCAGGTCCTGGTGGTGCTCACTAAAGCCAAAAACACAGCCTCAGTGGGCTCCAACAATATCCCAGAATGCCTTGTAAATAGCTGGAAACATGATCTATCAGGACGCCCCTCAAGTCATTTTTCAACTATAGCCTCAAAACAGGCTTTATACCATGAGAATGGAGGACTGCAATGGTTATCTTGCTTTGCAAGGGTGGATCATCAACCACACCCGGAAACTACAGACCTATTAATCTGACTAGTCTAATATGCAAAGCCACGGAATAAATTGCAATGGAAATGGTCAGCAAAGACATAGGTAACCTTCATATACTGGATCCATCCCAGTTTGACTTTATCAAGGGAAGATCATGCCTGCTAAGCCTGAAGGACTTCTTTGAGAAGGTCAACAAGGCAATGGATGAGGGGGGCAAATGGTGCATACCTCTTACCTGGACCTGGCTAAGGAGTTTGATACAATACTCCACTCAGTTATAGTTGACTAACTCACCAAACTGGCTATAAACCCTTGCATAACTCGCTGGATTGCCAGCTGGCTCACAGACAGGACCCATGAAGTTAGGACTGGTGAGACCACCTTCACTAAGGGACTGGTCATCAATGGGATATGTCAGGGATCTGTGCTGGGACCACTCCTATTTGCATCTAATTCTCAGAGGTAAAGGCTAATGTCAAGGGCCTTTGGCTGACCAATGTTACAGATAACTGCAAATTCAGAGCTATTATAGATTCCCCATGACACAAACATCTTATAAGAGGGTCTAACATAGACAAATGACTGGTGCCAAAGTCAGGGACTAAAATTCAATATCAAGAAATGCGTTATAGTGCCTTTTGGGAAACCTGCCACGCAGGCTAATTATTGTTCCATTGATAAGACACCCTAAGTTTTGACCCAGTAGTCAGGGATCTAAGAACATATGTAGACAGTAATCTGGCCTTTGACCAACATGTGGCCAAGGTTGTAAGAAAATCATTCTTTGTCACCCAACTTATAAGGGCATGGAATTCAGGTCAAAAGAAGTCATAGTGCCACTTTATTCAGCCCTTGTCATAGGTTCATAAATTCATAGGTGTGTACTAGGCTAATGACCACAAGAGCCTAGTACCCTTGACAAGTGTATACAGGGGCTTGGGAGATGAAACATTTACAAGGAGGGGCCTGGGAAATGACCTATTTACAAGGAGGGGCCTGGGAGATGACCCATTTACAAGGAGGGGCCTGGGAAATGATCCATTTACAAGGAGGGGCTTGGGAGATGAGCCATTTACAAGGAGGGGCCTGGGAGATGACCCATTTACAAGGAGGGGCCTGGGAGATGATACGTTTACAAGGAGGGGCCTGGGAGATGACACATTTACATGCTGCATGTGTTCATCAGACACATAAGTGCCAAACCAGGCATGAATTTCCTGTTCCCCATCCAGTTATCCAAGTTATACTTGAACTAGGTTAGGGAGGAACTTGGTCTCACATGGATGGGGACCCTGCTCCAAAGAATGGATTGTCTCTGGGATACATACCTGTTTCTACAGCAGGTCTTATTTCTATCACAGGCAAGGTTTACATTTTTAGAATGGGTAAACCTGGTGGTGTTTGTTTTGCAGATATGCAGGAGGTCCATCAGCGTGGGTTCTGATAATGCCATGTATACCAGCCATAGATCTCTCCTCAACAACCTGTAGGATACAGAATACAGGGATAGCGTTTTGAGGTGGTCTGCATAGGACATGTTACTTATGCCCTGTATACCTTTAGTAAGGAATGTCTGTAGATGTTACAATTGTTGGATGTGCCTGTTAAGGTATATACTAAAGGGGGTGTTGTACTCAATGACAGGTCTGATGAATGCTGAATACAGCGGAACAATGACCCCATTATTGAGTATAATGCTCCCTGACCAGACATATGCAACAGATGGAATGCCCACAAAGGTTCATTACCAAGAGATTCAAATGTATAAACACATTGTCATATATGGATTTCCTTAAAGCCCTATGGCTATACTCTGTCTTCTACGGGTTACCGACAGGAGATCTATGCCTGGCATACAAGGCATCCTTAGATCCAGCTCTGATGGACCATTTGCACAGCCACAAAATGAACAGCATCAGAACCACTACATCCAAGAATTTAAATTTTGCTTACAATATAAACAAGACATGCTGGCAAGACATGTGTCTCAGAGGATCCCCATGCTCTGGAACAGGTTTCCTATCCATGTGATGCAGAGTCCATCCCTAACCCTATTTATGCATAACTTTGACCAATGGATGGGAAATTGAAAAGTCACACTGGGTCTGTCCCCTATGTCTCTGATAGAAGCAGACAGTAATGCCCAAACTAACATATCCCCCACCACATAACCTGTAGAAACTTCCTAAATAACATACCCCTCCTAATAAATGGCATTGATACATACAATTGGGTTGGATTGCACAGCTAAGCTTATAAAGGCCCTGATGTTCATTAGCCTAGTATATGACTATAAGATGCATGAATGCATCTCACTATCTTCAGGATGTCACCAGGGACCACCAGAATTCACAGAGATTAATTGGATTAGTTCTCAGGGGTCTATAGTCCCAGTTTCTTGAATAGTGCACAGGAGTGCCTGGCACACTAATCCGTACCAGATGCTCTTGTGCTCATAAATGATAGGTAGCACTGTCTAACCTGACAGTGCCACACAACACTGCTTCACAGGTTCATAGGCTCATAGGAGGTTACTAGGCTAATGGTCTAGGGCCTTTACAAGCCTAGCCATGTAAATCCCAAGTACCCTTATTGACCATATTTAGATGGTCATTGTTAGCAGAGTGATTTTGTGATCAGCATCAACTGCCCCTGTCTGTGAGAGACATGGGTGCCACCCCCGGGATAAATTTATGGTCACCCATCCAGTTGTCAAGATTGAGCTTGAAAAGGGTAATTGAGGAGCTCTGCTTCACATGGAGTGGGAGCTTATTCCAGAGGAGGGGTAATCACTGGGAGATATATCTGTCTCTGCAGCAAGTTTTGTTAATGTCACAGGCTAGGTTGACATCTCTGGAGTGAGTTATGCTTGTCCCATTTGATTTGCAGATGTGCAGCAATTCCATTAGGACAGGGTCCGTGACTGCGCTGTAGGCCAGGCACAGGTCACCTCTCAGCAGCTTTTACAATACAGAGTACAGTGACAGGGCTTTCAGTCTTTCCATGTATGTCATGTTTTGGAGACCCTAGATTCTCCTGGTAAGAAACCTCTATGGTCTCTCCAATTGCTGCAGGTGTTGGGTGAGATACAAACAGAAGGGAGTATTGTACTCAATAATTGTCTGATAAGGGTCAAGTACAGTGGAGCTATAACCTCCCTGGTCTTGGATGTGATGCAATGCTCTTATGTATGAGATGCACAATGTAGAATGCTTTTCTTACCACTATGAACACATGGTGATCAAAGTTTAGATTATTATAAACCTGTGTTCCCAAGTCTCACACCACTGAGTTTGTGCTTACAGGGGTGCTATCTATATCATTATTAGCAGGAGCTACTTCTTTGCCAAAGGGGACAATGAGGCATATTTTTGTGTTAAGTTTTAGTCCTTGAGTTTGTCACCAATCATTTGTCTGTGTCAGCCCTTTCTGTAATATGTTTACAGTCATCTGCAAACCTGGTAAGCCACAGGCCATCTAACTTTGCCTGGACTTCAGAGAAATAGATTCCAAACAGTAGAGGGCCCAGCACAGATCCTTGTGGTACCCCACTGGTAACTGATCTACTGGTGGAGGTAGACACCTCCACTTTGACAGTGTGTGTTCTGTCGGTGAGCCACTTGGCTACCTATCTAGTGATGGGAGAGTTTCTCTATGATACCTGAATGGGGAATTGTGTCAAAAGCCTTGGCTAAATCTAGATAGGCAGTATGTACTGTTTTGCTGTCATCCAGGGCTTTGGTGACATTCTCAAAGAAGTCCACCAGGTTTAATAAGCAAGATTTTCCCTTGACAAAGTCAACCTGGGTCAGGTTAAGAGTTTGAAAGTCGCCTATGACCTTGTGGATTAGGTCCATGATGAATCTTTCCATGGCCTTGTAGATAAGGCTGGTTAAGTTTATAGGTTGATAGTTCCCAGGGTCAGTTGATAGACCCCCTTTGTGCAAGGGGATTACTGTTGCTATTTTCCACTCTGATGTGACAAAGCCAGTACTCAGGCTATAGTTAAAGACAGTGACGACTGGTTCTGCTAAGTCTTGTTTTAGATTCTTTATTAAGCAGCCTGGGATGTTATCTGATCCCATACAGGCTGTGTTTTGGGCCATGAAGAGTGCTTGCATGACCTGTTCTTTGAAGAAACTGTGTTGTACACAAAGAGGCAGTGGAGCTAAGGAGGGTTCTCTAGGAGTTATCAAGGGAAAATTGCTGTTTCTAAGCATTTGCATCTATACACGGCAGTGCTAAACCCCACTGTGTGGTGTGCTTAAATACAAGTGAAGTTAAACAGTTTAAACACAAACAAGTCAATGGGAGAGCCCACAACTGAGCCTTTTTTCAACAATCCCTAACTCAGATAGGTCCTGGGCTGCACACTTCTCTGCCACAAGGGTGCAGGAGGGCCTTCTTAATGTAAGATGGCTGGTTTTAGTGCTCAATTTATGCCAAAC
>NC_056737.1:1129287107-1129304695 GCF_019279795.1 Protopterus annectens
ATGTATCTTGGGCAAACAATAAAATAAGGGTATTCTAGGGTTAGCTAATACTAACTGTGAAATATGCTGTATTGATATAGTTGGTGCAATCAGTTTGATCTATGGAGACTACTTTGCATGGGAAGAAACATTAGTAGAAGTTGCTGTATGGTATTTTGTAAGACTGTCATTTGTCCAGATTATATGTGCATTTGATCTATCCCAATTCCCCAAAATTCTATTTCTGAGAATGGTTCTACAAACGCTGAATCTGCAGTGAGATCACAGTTATGTGAGACATTTAGCCTTTACCCAAACTTTCTCTTTTTTTAATTTCTCCAAATCTTTTGGGTTTCTAATACCATGACAGGAATTGTCCCCATTCCTAAGTTAAAGTACAATTAAATTTCATGAAATTAGTATTGTTTCAATCTTTGATGTCAGCCAAAACTGCTCTTCACAGCACCCGCAATGTGTCCAGTAATGACTCCTTCTGCAATTCATACGGAATTACATGTATTAGTAACAATCTAAATATGATTGTAGATTCTTTTTTATAAGACCTGTTGCTCCTACTACTATTGGAACTGTCTGGGTATCTTTCTTCCACATTGCTTTCATGTCTGCCTGCAGATCCTGGTATTTTATGACTTTGTGTCTGTACGCAAGACACTGTAGTCACTGTGTGTGGTGATTTCAGTGATCAATGTTACTTTTGTCTTCTTTTCATGGACCACTATATCCGGTTTTCTAGCATCTATCTTTTGAACTGTTGGTAATGGGTGATCTCATGTGATGTAAACTTCATCATTTTCTGTGATGTTTTTGTGCCTCATGTTTTCACTGTTTTTTAGCCACTTCAATAGTATAATGTTTGCACAATCCCCAGTGTAACAGTCTTGCCACATTATTATGCTTTTCAGTATACAGTCCTTCTGCCAGTAGTATGTCAAAACCAGCAACGAGGTGTGCAAGTGTTTCCAGTTCAGTTTTACAAAACCTACATTTGTCTGTTTCTCCCACATGTTCAATGGACTTTGTAAAGCTATTGTGGGCTGCCAATATTAACCTTTCATCTCTTGGTTTGAATTTGCCTCTCCTTAACCATTCCTGCATTCATTTCTGATCAACATGAGGTTCTTCCAGAAGTTTTCTATACTTCCAATTATATTTATGCATTTTCCACATTTCTTACCTTCTCATCTGGTCCTTCACCTTATATTCTTCCATTTGTTTTTTGGCACATTCAGTTGCCACCTGATTTTTATCCACTTCTGGTTTGATTTCCATTCCTGCTTGATGCAGGATTGCTTTTGCTTGATTAAGCAGAGAAGCCATCTTAGATTTATTCTCCTCATGTTTCAAAACTTTCACTACGTTTGGGTCTTGTGAGGTCAGTAGATATGTGTGGAGTCCCACAACTACAAATCTATACATGTAATCAACTTCAAGGAGGCCCATCCCTCCTTTGGAACAGGGAATATATAATCTTGGTATGTACTGATTTTTATAATTCATTTGGTGAGCACAAAGCATCCTTCTTGTTTTCCTGTCTAATCTATCCAATATGTTTTAGGGCCAGTCAAGCACTCCAAAACTGTAAGTTAGGACAGGAATAGCAGATTGGTTTAGAACTTGAATTTTGTTCCTAGATGTCAACGCAGTTTTCAGGATTAATTTAAGTCTTCTGAAGTATTCCTTACTAAGTTTTGTTCATATTTGTTCATGTTTTATTGTTGATCCTTCATCAATTCCCAAATATTTATACACTCCCTCTTCCTCAAGTTCTTTTATATCACATTCTTGTCCCAAGTTGATGTTTTCCTGGTGCTGCAGTTTTCCTGCTATAAAGGTTGCTTTTGCACATTTATCAAGACCACATGACACTCATATCATCTGAAAAAGTTTTGACAACTTACAGTTGTACTTCCTCATCTGATGAGCTATACAGTTTTAAATCATCACAAACAGAAGATGAGAAGTGTTTACACTTTGTTGTTTTATAGGAGCCAAATTATAGCCATGGCCTAAGCTACAGCTTAATGGGTTAGGGGCAAGGCAGAACAGCAGTGGTTGTTTGCATGTATAAGTAAGGGGTATGGGAGGTGAAGCCTACCCACCGTGTGGGATTTGCAGGTGAGCCTAACCTTTGTAAACACTGACCTGTAACTTTGGTGGATGTGTGTTTTGATGAGTTTGACATGTCCAGTTTGCTGAGGGGATTACAATTCAAGGACACAAACTGGATCTAATGAATAAAATGGTGCATTTTGCAGCTTCTAATACAGTCACTAAAACAACTTAAAGAATCAGAGAAATTTCTTACTGAAAAATCACAGGGTTGTAAAACTTCCAACTATTCAAAAAGGCTTCAGGAACTCAGATGTAACTTCTTCATGCTGTATAAGGTAATGTGCAATCCAGTCCTGTTTGAAACTCAATTTCTGGAACACACTGCTGGAAGAGTTAACATCATGATGGAAACCTAAAACTAAAGAAATATATTAGTAATAGAAAAAATAAGGAAGATATATTACACAAGTTCCAGTTAATATGTAATACACATTCCTTTACAATCAGAAATCAGTCATTACCTTCCTTCAAAAATAATCATAGTATGTATATGGAAATAGAAAATATCAATATGGAACAGCAGTGAGGCTTCTCGGAGGGTTCCCTATTGAAATATCACAACTCTTAATGCTGAGTGCTGACAAATTGAAAAACAAGATCGAAAATCTAGAAGAGCAAACCTAGAACATTGCTCTTCTCCTTTAAACTTCTTTTTTGCAAGGGGAAGCCCCTTACCTCCTTGCACCCTCCCTGAACTAATATATACCAGCTCTGAGATCTTCATATCTCAGAAAAATCTCCATCTTTTAGGACTCACTCTAGTGAGTCCCAGCATTTCAAATGATTACCTTCTTTGAAGGCAAGTAAGCAGTAAGGGTGACAGTCAAAGTTATGAAACAAGGGTGTGGGCTTCAGAGAGAAGGAGGGGTATAACTGGATATCATTAGCACAGTAATGATAATAAATATTTCTACATTCAATGATCTCTTAAAGTGGTAGTTCACACAATATGAAAAATAATAGTGACAAAACTGAGCCCTGTGGGATCCTATATATCAGATCAGGGCTACTGGAGGTATTTTCCATACAACACTCAATCAGTATAATCAAAACAATAAGGCACAAACAAAGACAGTACCACAGAGTTCAAACCACAGTAGGATCAATGGCACTCAATCAGGACACAGTCAGGATCATCATCCTCTTTCAGCTGGTTTTGACACCATGGATCACAGCATCCTGATGAAGTCACATTTTAAAAATGTCACGCTTAATAAAAAGATAAACATGTTAGTAATGGAAAGGAAATTGGGGAATGCAAAATAAATGGTAATTTCACTGTGTACTGTAATGGGAATTGGATGGGCATGGGAATTGTACTGTGGCCTGGGAACTGGAAAGAAGGTGAGGGAATGGTTAGGTGGAAATTAACAGAGTTGAAGTGATATACTTGAAACAAGGAAGATATAAATTTTATTTATTTATTTAGTTATTTAACATTTGTTTACCGGGAAAGTCCGACTGGGTATGAGCCCATTTTCAGAGGAGGCCCAGAGATAAAAGCTCCACAGTACAATTTGAAGAGAATTACAAATCAACAATGGTTACAAAAACTAAGACAATCAAACAGGAGTACAATTTGTGGATATGATAAAACAAGAAAATAAGCAAATATAAAGTAATCAATAAAGTTTAACATATATTTTATAGAAGATAGAAGAGAGCTCCTAATATGCATGTTACATAATAATGCATAAAAAATATATTACAGAATAAGTAATAAGTTGTAAAACTATATACAGTTTCTGGCAAGAGATTTAGGTAGTAAATTTCAGTCAATTTCTGGGATAGATAAAGATTAGTGTAAGAACAGACAGAAGGAACATTAGAAGATTCATAGGTTTTGTAGGTTAGTACTAGGCCAACTGCCCCTGCGAGCCATTTCAAGCCTAGCCAATTATCCCCTGTGAGACTCAAACCCTGCACCTCGTGTGTGTAAGGCAGACACCTTAACCATTAGGCCACCCTCCCAAGGAATTATGGAAAGGTTAGGCTAGAAAGGAGGCAATGCAGGAAGGGAAGTAGGATAGATCAAGAAAAGTCTATTAAGACTGAGAAGAAAGGAATGGAAAAGAGTACTAAGATGGCAAGGAACATGGGCAGATCCAGTTATTGGTTAGATGTTCTTTCAGCCTAGACTTAAAGGAACAGTAGTGGGGTATAAGTCTGATTGCTTCTGGAATGCTATTCCATGATTTGGCAACACAGTGAGAGTACCGACTAACCCCATTAGATCTTTGAGATTTGCAAATAGATAGTGGATACTTGTGAGAAGAGAGTAGGTCATGAGATGGAATATAGTGTTGAAGTAGTGATGATGATGTAGTTTGTGAATATGAGGAGTTGTACAGTACTTTGCGTGTTAGTTTTAGTTGAGTAAAGGTGAGAAAGTGGGGTAGTTCGAGCCAATTTAGGGACTTGAGAACAGGGCAATGGTGACAGTACTGAGCTTGGCCTGTGGCAAATTTAGCTATTGAATTATAACATTGGCTAGGTTTTGCTTTGAGGGAGGAGTGAAGATTAGTTAGAACAGGTGATGCATATAGAAGGAAGGGTAAGAGATAGGTAGTGGCAAGGGTTACTATTGTGGGGTTGGAGATGAATTTCTTACCCCTATACTTCAAGCCCAATTTTTGATTAGTTTTTTTATGTTGTTGCTGTTATGCAGGTCAAACTTAAGATTGTTGTTGATAGCTACACCTAACAGTTTTGTGTGTGAAACCACATCAATTGAAGTATTGTTCATAAAAGTAATAGAAAAGTTAAAAGCATCTGAAAGAAATTGTTTTGGTAAAATAGTAGAAGTTTAGTTTTTTTTTGGGTCAAGTAGTAGCTGATTGTTGGTGAGCCAAGACTCAATGGAATTGAAAGCTTCTTGAGTTAAGCACTGTAGATGAGAAAGGTTCCTGGGAGGGCAGATTAATGTAGAGTTGTCAGCATACTGAATTAGTGTGGCTTGTTTGGTGTAAGTATTAAGAAGGATAAAAAATGTTGAAGAGGAGTGGACCTAGTATTGAGTCTTCGGTTACCCCAGTGCTGACTGGTAAGTAAGGAGAAAAGCTAGCGTTCCATTTGATAGACTGTTATCTGTTAGAGAGAATTAAAGGTTCATAGATTCATAGGAGATTACTAGGCTAACAGCTCAAGAGTCCTTACAAGCCTAGCCAGTTGTACCCGATTTTCTGTCCCTAGGGGAAAGATAACAAGGGTCAGCAAGTGGGGTTTTGGCAATTTTTACAGACTGCCTCTGTCCGTAAGGGGCATGGGCACCACCTAGCAGTGAATTTGTGACTTCCCATTCATTCATCCAGATTGTGCTTGAAAATGGTCAGGGATGTGATCTGCTTTACGTGAATGGGAGGCCTGTTTCAGAGGAGGGGCAGTCTCTGGAACACATATCTATCTTTGCAGCATGATTTATTCATGTCAGAGATCCATTTACATCTTTGGAGCAGGTAACCCTCATGCAGTTAGTTTTGTGAATATACAACATTTCCATCAAGGCTGGGTCACAGACTGCCTTGTAGGTCATGCACAGATTACCCGTCAGTAATCATTAAGAAAAATGAATACAGCAATAGGTATTTTAATCAGTCCACATATGACATGTTGGTTATACCCTGTATTTTTTTTTTGATAAAAAAACCTTTGTGGATACTCCAACTGTTGCAGGTGCCTTGAGAGGTACATGGCAAAGGGTGTACAATACTTAATTATTGGTCTGATGAGAGCTGAGTACAGTGATACTATGACATCCTCAGATCAAGATGCCATGCCATTACTTATAAGTTGAGCCACATAGAAGGAGTTCCTCACCACTGTGGACACATGATGGTCAAAGTTCAGATTACTATCTATCTGAGTACTTAGAACTCTCACCACTGGGTCCACTCTTGGGGGGGGGGTGCTATCAGTGCTGTAATTTGCAGGGCTATTTGATTTCCCAAAGGGTATTATTATGTACTTCTTTGCATTTAGTTTGAGGTCATGGCTCTGACACCAATCATTAGTCTGCTTCAGATCATTCTGTAGGATATCAACATAATTTGGGGAGTCAATGATTACCCCCAACTTGCAGTCATCAGCAAACTTGGTTATTTGCCTTTACATCTGAAAAGTATATCTCAAACAGGAGGAGTCCCAGCACTGAACCATGTGGTACTCCACCGGTGACTGGCCTCTTGCTGAATGTGGATTCACCAACTCTAACATGTACCCTATCCATGAGCCATGGCTATCCATCTGATGAAATAGAGGTTTGTGCCCAATTTTGTGAGTTTATCTATAATTCCCAACTGGAGTATTGTGTCAAATGCCTTGGCCAGGACAAGGTAGGCAGTATGCACTGTCTTTCCCTCATCCATATCATTGGTGACACCTTTTCAAAGACATCCACTAGACTGAGCAGGCAGGACCTGCCCCTGATCAAGCTGAACTCGGTTGGGTCTAGTGTCTGGATATTTCCTATGTCATTGTTAAACAGATCCATGTTTATCCTTTCCATAGCCTTGCATATAAGGCTTGTCAGACTTATAGGTTGGTAGGTTCTTGGGTCCATTGATAGTCCCCCCTTGTGCAGAGTGATGACTGTTGCTGTACTCCACTCTACTAGGACAAAGTCTGTCTGCAGACTGTGGTTAAATAGAGATCCGAGTGGGTCTGCTAGGTCATGTTTCAAGAACCCTGGGATTTGGTAAGGCCATTGATGTCATGTTCCTAGCTTTAGAAATTGAGTGATGACCTGTTTCCTGTGATAACAGGCAAAGGAATGGTAGGGGCTATTTCATGAGCAGTGACTTGAGGTGATGATGGGGTGAAATCTGAGCTGAATTTATTAACCAGCATGTTTGCTATTTCTTCTGGATGAGTATATGTAGTGCCATCTACAGCCAACTCAGTGCACTGTTGAGTGTCTCCCTTAAGATTTCAGACATAACTAAAAAATGCTTAGCGGTTATCCTTTGCTTGGGATGCTGTTTCAGTCTTATATTTAGCTTTTAAAGACTTGACTAGTTCCCTGATTTGCCCATTGAGACTAATGAGGGCTTTTTTCTTTGTTGTGTACCCTCCTACTTACTTCTAGACAGGAATTTCTTCTTTCTGTTGTATAGTCTATTTATGGCAGGGCTCCACCAGGGTGACTTGTTTGTCTGGCTAGACCTGGGTTTAGTTTGGTCAGGTACTGCTGTTTCTATGCAGTTGTTTAAGTGGTTATAGAGAGCATTCGTGTATTCTTCTGCATAGGTCTCTATGTTTTTGGGGTTTGGGGGAGCTTCAAAATTACCTATGTTATCACTGGGTCTATATTATATAAAAGAATGCACAGAATTGCGAACGCTATATAATCGACCCACAATCCCCAAAAACCCAAACTGTCGAACACACGGATCAGTGATTTTTTTTTTCCCCAGGGGAAAAAAAATCGCTGATCCGTAAAAAATAAATAAATAAAAATCAAAACACAAAATAAAGTAGGGGACTTCACCCCACACACACACACACACACACACACACACACACACACACACACACTTAAATATACCAACTCCGAGATCTCACCACAGTGGAGGAAATGGCAAAGTCCCAAAAACGGCCCAGTGATTTTTTTCCCTAGGAAAAAATCGCTGTTCTGTGCTTTCAGTATTTTGCCATTTCGCATAATGATGTTCGACTAAACAGCGTTCGCAATTCATTGCATTCACTAAAATAATAGGGACCATTATCACGTAATAGAAGGTAATTTGCCTTGGAAAAATTCTTTAGGGTTTTAGGGTTTGATGAGGTTCTACCGTTAAATGTATGTCAAAAGAGACCAATTTATGATCCAGTCTTACCAATGAGGACATAACCAGCAGGGGGACAACTTTCCCCCATGTTTGTGAGTACTATGTCAAGGATATTTGAACCCCTAAAAATGAAGACACTAGAAACTAATGGCCATGGACACAGTAAGATATAGGGAGGGAAAATCATTTTACTTCATTTAGTTCTATACATACACCAGGCATACTTTTATAATCAGAGGAAAAATTGTGGATGTCAATAAACAAAGAGAAGAGGGAATTCATTTGCGAAGAGAAAAGCACAAGAGTAGAGTGGGATAAATTGGTTCTTGCTAAAGAACAAGGTGAATTAATATAGAGCTGGTAAGTATATTTTTGGCACTTTGTTCAGAGTTCTGCACTATCTTTATTTTTGCTTGACTGAATTACTTATATATTTGTTGGCAATGTTTTTTTACCTGTTTTTTTCTCCCACCCTATTGCTGTTGTGTTCTTAAAGTTGGTGGTTCTTCCAGTTGCCTGCCACTACTGTAAATTTGATCTGGGACACTCCTCCCAGTCCCATCTCTTTAGCTTATTCTACCTAATACAGAGATAATTTGGGATGGCCAAACCCATTAGTCCCTTAACCTTGAATTATCTTCTGTTCCTACTCTCTCCCTTATTACTTTATAAAAAAAGACACTTTAATGAGCTGCTTATATGTTTCTAATTTTTGTTTCTTCCTACTAGTCTGTTACTTCATCTTGCTTTGCTTTTTCCTGCTACTTGTTGCCTGTTCTCTAAAGTGTTCACCTGCATCTTTTCTGTTGCATTTATTACTGCTTGTTTATAGCCTAACTAAATTGTTAAGTGTTATTCTTAAGTGTTATTCTAAGCTCTTAGTTTTGGCACCCCTTAGCTCTCCTTGGCCTTTCTCACTCAGATTCTGACAAATATGGATAGATAATTTCCTACAGTTTCTCCTGCCAGTCTGGTTGATATGGGCATCCTGAGACAGTGTAGCAACTCCCTCATGTACACGGACAACCATCCACTACTACCACCTAGGAACACAATTTGTGAGACATGCAATTACATTAGGAACCTAAAGTCCAATCTCCCTCACCCTCAAGCCAGTATATCTGGCACTGGAAAGGTTGTCAATACAATCACTACACCTCAAACACCAACCATACCTACACAACACACACCTACATATGTGGAGGTCCTCCACATAAACATACCCAAACAAAGGAGACCTCCGAGGCAAAAACACATGCGATCTCCATAACTCTCCACACCACATGCCATGCATAGTCCACACACCTGTGCCTCACAACCACTAAGGCTTCACCATAAACCCACCCAACATATTAGTCATAGGAGACTCCATTGTGAGACACACAGATGTGCCTCTCACCAGGCTGGATAAGGAGAAAGTCAATGTTAGTTGTCTGTCAGGTGCCAAAATCTGCCATATCACACACACACACACACTCAAATCTCTCAACAACAGTTACTGTTATGACTCTGTCATAATCCATGTTGGCGTGAATGACTTGAGATGTACCTCTCTGGACTATATGAAGAGAGACATGATTGAGCTCACTGATTATGTGTCCCAAGCAGGTATGTCCCTAGCCTTAAGCAGTATTCTGCCATCACCCAGAATGATGCCTCAATACAAACAGAAAATGATGACTTTAACAATTGGCTTAGTTTCTGGTGTCATTCCAGGGGGATCCAATACCTGACAGCCTAGGAAGATATGATCGACGGACCATGATGCTTTGCCAGAGATGGCCTGCATCTGTCTCATCTCGGCTTCAGGCTTCTGGCAAAGGCTCTTACCTCCCCTATAGTGCCTTTTTTAGGAAAAGTGATGCGGTTAAGACTACCAACATAAAAATTTCAACAAAACACAAATTAGACGTCACGCTGCTAAACAATAGGAGTCTAAACATGAAACTGCACTCATTTCAAGCATTCCTAAACCTAGAAAATGCTGACATCTGTGCAGTCACAGAAACCTGGTTCAAAGCTGCAGAGAGCACCCCAGCCTTACTTGGTTACTCATCCTGTCATACATTCAGACCCCAAACTGTGGGCAGTAAAGCCAAAGGAGGTGGAGTTTCAATATACATTAAAGACATACACACCTCCAGGCTGGTCAAACAGTATGACGCACAAGAGACAGTCCAGGTGCAGTTAGCCATTGATAAGACCACTATTCAAATCATAGCTAGCTGCCAGCCCCCAATTCTGACTGATTTATGATCCAGTTTTACCAATGAGGACATAACCAGCAGGGGGACAACTTTATCCCATGTTTGTGAGTATTATGTCAAGGAAATTTGAGCCCCTAGTGGAAGTGTAGACCAGCTGTTTCAGAGCATGTACATTGATAAAGTCCAGGAATCTCTGAGGCTGTATTTTAGTGGTTGCGTATATTTCCCAGTTTATGGAAGCATAGTTAAAATCACCCATGAGTAGTGTGTTGGGCTGAATGGTAAGTGATTTAGTAACTTCATGTATGCAAAGTGGTTTTCATGGTTCATTGTCGGGAGCCTGTAGCTAGCGATGATATGGTGGGGGATTTTGCCTATGGACAGCTGGACATGGAGTAGCTCAGGTCAGTTATTCTGCTTGACCAATCAGGAGGTGTGATTGTTTTTTATGTCAATGAAAAAACCTCCTCTAGTTTTTTTCATTTTCAGACAGTGGTCTGCATGTGTGATAGGCATTGTAGCCTTGCACTACTGGTATGCTTTCTGCAGCCTCAAACCATGTCTCTATAACTGCACAGGAATCAGCATTCTCCAGGATGGGGAGTGCTTCCAGGGAGTGCAGTTTCTTGTTAAGACTCCTAGCACTGATCAGTAGTACCTTCTACTTGACATTAGAAGAATTTGTTACATTGGTAGGTCTGTTGGTTTGGCACTGCCTAAAAAATGCACTATGGGGGTGGCTAATGGCTTGAGCAGTATTCAAAAGCCTAGCGGATAGAGATGCAGACTATCTTTGTTGAAGTAACACAGTCTGTCGATTATGTTGTCCCAGGCTGACAAATACTGGATCCCCTTGGAATGACACCAGTAGCTAAGCCAATTATTGAAGTCAATAATTTTCTGTTCATACTGTGGTATCATTCTTGGGAAGGGCAGAATGTTACTCAGTGAGAAGTTCATACCTGTCTGCATATTCCAAAAATACACAAAAGCATTACGCCCCCCCAATGAGGCCTATTGTTAATGCTAGCTGTACAAAGACTCATCCCTTAGCTAAATATATTGATGTCAAGCTGAAAAAAATTCTAGGAAATTTTACCTATTTATGTGGGGACTCTTGGTATTTTGTGTTAAAAGTTAAGGACTTGGGGTACTCATAAAAACTGTTTTTTTTTAAATGTGGATGTTATTATGCTGTTCAGTGTAATTCCCCACAATACTTGTTTGGAGTGGTTCAATGATTTCTTACTCATATCTACTGTATTTGACCAAAATGAAATTAGTGTCCTAAACTTGTTTATGGAACTTGTTCTTAAAAATAATTTAGTTTTTTAGAAGGTCAGTATTTCCAGCAAACTAAAAGGGTGGCTATGGGTGCCTCCTGTGCTCCTATTTTTGCTAATATTGTCCTTATTCAGTGGTAGAAATATTTTTTGTTTAACCATTTTTCTCAAACTCCCTGAAAGGTATACACCAGATATTTGGACGATATTTTTATTGCATGGGAGGGGAATATAATGGACATAAACCCCTTTGTTGAATATCTTAATTCTACTACCCCTTTTTTAATTTTACATACTCCTTTGACCTTTCTTCTATTAATTACTTGGATGTTAGAATTGTTAAAGATTATGATAATCAAACCATTGCCAGTACCATTTATAGGAAACCAACTTATTGTAGCAGTTTGCTGCATTATCAGAGTAGTCATCCTGATTTTCAAATGCATGGGATTATAAAAGAGCAATACATACAATTAGCAAGAATGATTTCTGATGATACCCTGTTTGACAACAAAAGTAAAACTTTGGCTGATGTGGTCCTTGCTCAAGGTTATCCTGTTCATCTCAAAAACTCTTAGTTTTGATATAGCTCAACAAAGGAAGGACAAAGTTATTGTACCCTTGAAAAAGACTGCTTATAAGACTGTTGATGAAAGTGAAATTTTTTTGGGGGGGAATCTTACCCCCAAAACAGATTATTCTGCTGTTTTTGTTATGAAATATTATTTAGAGAACCAAAGCATTAGGGAATTACTAAATAGGAACCGGTCTGTTTTCACCTGTTTTAATGGCATAACTGACAAAATCAGGGATAGACCACTTGTTGTGTATCAATAGGGCAAAACAATTAAACATTTTTTGGAGTATGGGAACTTTATTGTACCTACCCATTCCCATAAAAACATGGTATGGGTAAATGTTGCTTTTATCCCCAGTGTAGGTTTATATTTGTGGGAGATACTGTTACAGTTAATGGGAAATATATCAAACCTACATTTTTTGTAACTGTAACACATCTGGAGTGGTTTACCTTGCCCTATGTCAGAAGTGTGCTGAGTTTTATGTTGGGGAAAACACAAAGTAAATTTAGGGAATGTATTTATGAACATTCTCTAGATATTAGGAAAAATAAGTCTAGTACTTCCCTTGCTAAACATAATCATAACAACTCTGGCCACTATTTTCTTTTTTTTGGGGGGGGGTTGGATTTTATTCCTAAAAACCCTAGAAGGGGACCTTGGGAGGATTTATTACAGCAGAGAGAGTTGCTATGACAACTTAGATTAAATGCTGAAGTGCTCCCAGGGTTAAATGAGCATATTTTTACAGGTTGTTGTGTCTTTCGGCTTTTCCCGGTTTGGGATCGCCAAAGCGGAACTCCGGTCCGCTAATGATTGGCAGTAGACTTTTACTTGCTGAGTTGCCGGCCCTGACACACAACCTTCAGTGAAGGTACACCCATTCACGCATGTCTCCACACAGAAGACGCTCTAACTGAGAATCGAACAGGACAACGTCTTACAGTGACGTGACAATGCTACCGCAGCACTACCACCGCAGTGCACAGGTAGTGTTTTAAAACTAAGATCCTACAAACTATACTTGTTTTTGTATTGTTTTACCTGTTGTTTGTGTTTGTATTTTTATTTTTATTTTCAATGGACATTTATTAGGTTATAACTTTTAAAAAAGTTTTTTTTTTTAATTTAACTAGTAATTAGTAGTTGGGTGTGTCGGATCGTGTGATTAATAATGACAGGTATTTCAATTTCT
The DNA here is from genome assembly GCF_019279795.1 of Protopterus annectens. Classification (NCBI taxonomy): domain Eukaryota; kingdom Metazoa; phylum Chordata; order Ceratodontiformes; family Protopteridae; genus Protopterus; species Protopterus annectens. The sequence continues at coordinate 1,129,300,269 of NC_056737.1, forward strand.
TTAGTTTGGTTTGCATTTTACTCTGAAGAAGTCTGCTGTATTATCAGACAAAAGTGCCCAGTCTTTTATTAAATTATTTTTGCTTGCTATTGGACTTCTTTTCTTGTTTTTGGTTTGGACAGTATTCCTCCTTTGTGGTTGAGGTTCCTGGGTTTTCTCTTGTCATACCTGTCTGTGACACATATTCAGACAGGTCCATCATGTCTCTCTTCAAATAGTCCAGGGAGGTACGTCTCAGGTCATTCACACCCACATGGACTATGACTGAATTGTACTGGTACTTTGGTTGAGTGACCTGACTGCCTGCATGAGCAGTTGAATCCTGGGCTCTGACAGGCAACCGACTGTCAATCTCTCTTTATCCAACCTGGTGAGGTTGTCATCCGTTTGTCTCACAATGGAGTCTCCTATGACCAAGATGTTTGAATGTGTAGTTTCTTGCCTTAGGAACTTACTTGTGGAGATACTGTGATGTGTAATTTTATGTGTAGTGATTGGTGTAGACTTGGTTTTGTTTGCATGTAGTTTCTGAGAGCAGTGTACAGGAGTCCTCTGATGTTCTGTTAAGTTACTTGTGCATACCTACGCATATGTGGGTTTATGTGTCGAGACTTTATTTAGTAAGGGAAATAATGTGCGTGTACAAACAACTTGATTGTCATTTGATCTGTCAGTATGTGAGAGTCGTGTCTCAATTTTCATAGTGTAACTACATCCCTCACATACTGTATTTGTTTGCTTCAGGATTAAGTGGTAGTCATTATACATGAGACAATTGCTACATTGCCTCAGGATGCCCATATCCACTAAGCTGGCCACAGAGATAGCAAGAAACCACCTATCCATGGTTTCAGTTTTTTTTATTATGGGTTTAACCAGGGAGAAGAGTGGGGAAATGTAACTGGACTGGGAATGATACCATATGGACGAAGAATGAGTGCTATGCTCAGTGTGAACTGCAGCTATCCAACAAGGCGATGCTGCTCTGCTCGCAACTCAGGTGTTCCTAGAGCAGCAGAGTGACTGGGGAAAGTTACAGAGATAGTTATTCTAAGGGAAATTTTAACTTGAAAATGTTTGCATCTACACAGGGCACTGCTAACTGACACTGAGTGGAGAGCAGCTTAGCACAAACACTAGGCTTATATAGAATCAGAAATCAAGTTTTACATCAGCAAGGCCTAAAGACCAATCAGGAAAAACAAACAATAAGCTTTCAGCCAGCAGCCCCCAACTCAAATAGGTTTGCTACATCAGTGTCTATATTATCTTATCGAAGTTTCAGAATATCGAATATGATATGGTCAACACCATATCATCGAATTCTGAAACATCGAAAAATAAAAAAAAAATGCCTAAAAACAAAAATAAATAAAAACTTACCTTTGCACCCCCCCCCCCATGTGGGGGACTGCACCCCCACCCCCACCCCCCTACTTAAATATACCAACTCCGAGACCGCACTACATTAAACTAAAAGGAAATCTCCCCTTACGGAGATTTCCGTTTAAACGTTCAATGTTTTTTGCTTTCGCTAATCTGGTGCCAACAATATCAGCTTCGATATTGTCGGCCTTCAGCAACGTGAAGTAGACCCCTACATCACACTTCTACCACAAGAATGCAGTCAGAAAACCTTCTTAATGTAAAAATGATGGTTTTAGAGCTGACGTGCAGGGAAACTACACAATCTAAACACTACAGTCCTATAAGACTAGCAGACACAAAGTAATTAAGTAATACAGCAGCGGTGGAAACAGCTCAGCCTTGAAACTCTACTAAAGTGCAAGAAATGTAACGATTATTACAGGATTTTTATGAAATACAATAAAAATAATCAGCAGAAGTCCAATATGATACTTATTTTCTTTCTTTTAGCAGCTAGTGGCTTTAGATACAGCAGATCCTCTGTAACTCTCAGGTGAAGTAACCAAACCTAGAGCAGCTTGGTGGAATTGAGCACAAACCCAAGGAAACACTGGGCTTATATAGAATCAGAAAATGGGTGCTCTATCAGTGCACTCTAAGTGACCTTCTTGCTAGCCCAGTCAGAGAATCAGTAATTAACTTTTAAAAAGGCAATGACATTCAGTGTTGAGAGGCAAGGAAACATAACTAGGTGAAATAAACAGGGTTAAAATCAAATATCTCCCCAGCAGCACTATTTGAAGATACTATGCATGGATATACAGAAGTGTGTTATTTTTATCTTTGTGAGTGTGTTTTCTTCTCTTCTTCTTCAAGACTAGCCTGTAAATTTTTCCAAAGGACTATTTTATATAATGCAACAGCTGACTGAGCATATACATATTGTTGATCACACATGGGAGGATAACACTGAAACAAGTACCAATGTACCTAAATACTAATACAGGCAGAAAAAAACACTTTAGCATAAGAACCCTAATTCACAGAGTAGAAAATATATGTAGCAATGATCATCTTTTTAAAACATCACCTTTCTGCACAGGGCTGAAGTACTATTCATGCAAATGCACAGTTTTTGGTTTGTGTTTGTTAAAGGGTTATGTGGATGGTTACATTGATATGAACTGCATGAAAATATGTGGAATGAGCTCAAACAAGCATGCAAAACTGCAACTATACAAACGTTTTGCATGCTGGAAGGTATACTATGATATATATACGCACATATATACAGCAAAAGTGTCATACATTATTAGTAACATTAAAATGACAAAATGATTGCATTGCCAATTTTAATATGGAATGGAAATGGCTTTACAGGCAAAGAAAAAAACAAAGATTGTTGAATTGTAATTATCTTAAGAAATCTTGAGTGCAAATTGTCAAGTTTTAGGAGGCACGTCTGGATAGAAATGACCATGTAAGTTGATAAAAAGAAGATTCCAGTGTGGCTATTTATTAGACTATCATAGGCAAACAAAAAGGAGCTGTTATATTGCTAGGAAGAAGGGCTCTGATCGTAGTAGAAGAAGACAAAAAAGTTGAAAATGGAAGATATGTGACAGTGAGAGGATACTGGCAGGGAAATGCATTTACATTTTCATCTATAATTATTAAATCTATGACGGCAGTTATGGAGCTTAGAAGAATTCTAGGTGAATTAATAAGCCTTCAGCAGGGTATTCTGAGAACAGAATTTAATATGTAATGATGAGGATGTGCCAAATGGCCCTAGAAAGGAAACTATAACTAGAGAAGGCAGATTTTTAAAGAAGTATATGAATATGTTTGGCATGGTGGACATTATTTCAGTAGCAGCAGTTCACACAGAAATTCCATATTATTCTCTGAGATACAATACCTGTACTAGGTTAAACAGACACTACATATCACAGAAGCATACACATTTAACAGAAAGCATTAAGACCCATTCAATAATGATAGATATCAGATCATGCGACTGTACAAGTTCAGATAAAAATACCAGGAACTAAAATAAATATGCATGTGTTTAGGAAAATAATGATTAAATAGACGTTTTCCTACAATAATCTCAGAACACAGAAAACCTTAGTGGAAAGACTTTGGCATCATAAAGCAGAAATAATTCAGAGACCCTGTGAAAAGAAGGCTATCTAGGAATCTTGAACAGATAATGGAAACATTTTAAGAAATGTATCCACAATAGAGGAGTAAGGAAATCAGGAAGAGACATAACTGGAAGAAGTTTTGAAAAATGTAGATATTCCAAAGCTTGACAAGACAGAAGTGCAGCAATTAACTTTCAGAATTAATAAAGGAGAAATAAGAACAAAAAAGGAGAAATAATATCTGTGATGTATAATCATTCAACAGAGAAATCACCAGGAATGGATGGAATTCCTGTAGAAATTTGGAAGTTAAGAGGAAACAGGTTGTGAAATTTGGGAAAGCATTGTTTAATAATGTTTTGAAGGAGGTGGATAGCTGTATCATTCAAAAATGCAGTTGTGGTGGTAGTACTACTGAAGGAGGGCAAGGGCCTACAGACTCTGCATCACATAAACCAATACCAGTTATGACTACAACATGTTTATGTGTATACTAGCTAAGAAAGTGGCAAAATGTTTCCAAAGCTGATAGATATGGATCAATTTGGTTTTGTGGAAAGTCAACAAACATTTGACAATATTAATCTAACAATATTGATTCTGAAGGAACTGGAATATAAAAAAATTCATTATTGTTGATTAGTCTGAATGCAGAAAAAGTGTTTGCTACTGTTTCCTAGGAAATGATGAGCAGGACAATGTTAGCATTTGTTTCCTAAATAGTACAGTACAATTGAGAAGGAGAATCCATGATGGATAAGAGGTAACAATAAAGCTGTGAGGATTCTGTTTTGACAGGTTGAGTTTGAACAGAGGGATCAGGCAGAGATGTCCTCTTCCCCTCTCTCACTTGCAGTACATTTGGGGCATCTAGCTAAAACAATAAGGGTTTTGGAAATCCAAGGATGT
>NC_056737.1:1129305195-1129340195 GCF_019279795.1 Protopterus annectens
TACTGGCATGCACGGGCGCAGACACACTGTGGGCAGGTTTGCAGGTCACATCGGTGGTATCCATGGCGTACGCAGTCAGTCTCCTGACGTTCCCTAGGATAGCTCATGACACGCCTCTTCCACTGAGTACTGACAGCACACATGTGACATGTGAGGTTACAGTGTTTTGTACATACACACGCCTGTTGTCACCTATCTTCTACTCTAATAGTCTCCTTAACCTACACTACACTGTAGAGGCTTGGCCCATATGGCATGACATGTTGTGATTCACTATCCTCAGCCTCACTTGCCTCACATTGCCTACAAATGCTTCGTTACATCTCTGACAGAGCGCTTCCACACATAGGTACCAGTACGCAGTAGCCATGTTGTCTCCAGCTTGCCATTCATCTGCATGGCGTACTAACATCTAACTAAACCTACATTTTGTATGTATATTATCCATATGTCTTGTTTTGAAGCACAGCGCATTCTCGTGGCGCTGTGCTACGCTTCCACACCAGGGATCGGGGGAGGACAACTACTGGTTCATTGATATCCAATGGACAAAGCCGCCACTGGCCTTGGACTTGGACATTGGCATGCTTCTTCGACTGTATTCATACTGTATTTGCAGCTGTCATTGCTCCATTTAGCATTGTGCAAAACGTTAGTCGCATAACATCCGGGTACATTTCTGCACATAACCCTGCTCTTGCATGGACAGCTTACTGTTTCATGTATCGCGTAACTACGTAGGGTTACCACCTGTCCCACTTTGCGAGGGACAGTCCCTCTTTGGGCAGTTGTGTCCTGCAAAATATTGTGAGAAAATGGCAAATGTCCTGAGATTTTAGGACAAAATTATTTTCTATATTGTATGTAATAGTTGCATAAAACAGTTATTCTGCATCTGAAACACCTAAATGTTATACGAAACAGAATAAGGAACAAAAATGCTACAAGAATAAACTTTTATTCAGGCAAACAACTGAAGTTCTGTCCTTTGTACTGGCCATGGGTATGTTTAGCCCTGCAAAATCTGATGTTTGTAGCACAAATGTCCCACTTTGTCCATTTGGAAAGGTGGCAACCCTATAATTACATCATTTGCATAGCTTACACATACAAATGGGGTATGTTGCAAATCCCAACATTGTCCGTGCAATGTTCATGTTACGGGCGGTCTTGCATGCCCCTGTGGGTGTTTGCTGAATAGCTTGGCAGTCATCTTTCCTTGCTGTATTCTCACTCAATCCATACATGCCAAAGGCGTCGTGTATCATGGCCTAGGCTTTGCTGTGTGCTATGTCTATTTGTGGTGTATGCATGGCTGTGAGTATGTCCCACTGTCATCATTGGTAAAGGTGACACCCTATAGGTACTTCCTGTAGACTGCTGTGTCATTTGACATGTCAGCACATACCTGCGGATGAACTTCCTACTGCAGTGCTTTTCATACCTTCTGCGTTATCTTGCGGTCGATAATGCTGTTTCCTCAGACATGTATCTGTTTCTGATCATACCTATCAACCTCCTAGTGCAAAATATCTGTACAAAGCCTAACATGATGGGGGGACAGATTGGGGAAGATTCTACATATTGCTCTTAAAAACGTAGATAGTTGACAGTATTATAGGTTTTGCATTAGTATGACCTTTCTGAGGGATTTGGGGTCTTAAACACATATGTTTATCATTATTTAATGACATCAGTTCTCAGGTATTTGGCAGACAGGTACAGATTGTGAGAGGAACACACCACACATATGAGGCATACATCTGCACATTCGCACAGTTACGCCAATACACACAATACATGGCGCCATCACAGGCCAGTTACCATTACATTCCTACTGCAGGACACACCCACCCACTGGGTTATATTCCTCACACAGGCCAACAGGTGCTTATCCACACTACTTATTCCATCATGTACCTTATGTGTACGCCAGTATTTGCACTTTCCGTCAGTGGCAGAGCTCACGTATTAGTATGGGGGACTGGACACTGTATCGGTGACACTGCATGACACCCTGAGGGACACATGTCATTTGAGTCTATTAACCTTCCACATTGATTTTCACAGGCCATATATTGTAATTCACATTTGTGGACAAACATGCTTATGACTTGTACATGTTTTGTCATTTGTCCTGACGTCTTTCTTCTCACCTGTCCACCTAATATCACTAGTTCTGTACATTTCATTAGGACGGGTTACCTTCATACCTCTCACCTGTACACATTATGGGTATACGCCCTGGGGTTTGACCTATGATTCTGTTACATTTGTCATGATAATGTGCCTTTCTGATAGATTGCTGGCAAGCCATGACGGACTGTGCATTAGGTAATCATGACTGACATTTCTATTTCATGATTACTAACTCTCATAACATTCGTATTCCCGACTACGCAATTATTCTATCAACGGTCTAACTTTGTCTGAGGTATATTTAATATAGCCCCTATTTGTCTGTCGTGTACTATGCCTTAGTCCAGCTGTCTTATTCTGACATTCTGGCAGGTATGGTTACCATCTTGGTCGTATGCATGTCCATCCATGATAATCACCTACATGACACTAATATAGGTCCCTACGTCTTCTCCCAATGGTTTACACAATATCCAGTGGATGGGTTGCACCTTTTTTGGTGAATATAGGCGTGTGCTATACCCACATAGGTATATTGATCACTCCCATGGGGCGTACCTAATAAATCTGTGCCAACCAACACCTTGGCCCAATTCTGCATACCCATGATTCCCATACCTGACACACCTCCACAGTACCCATTAGACATGTTTAATGTGAGCGATAATAAAGTGTGAGGACACTTCCGAGCACTCCCCACTCTGCGGATATCAGCTCGTATGTCATACATTCAATCGACCCATGTGTTATTACCCTTGCACCTGCTACTGTTGCATGTACAGCTATATTGTAGTTGCAGCTGTGACGTCTTTAGCATCAATGACGGTTCGCACTTCATACGGATCACTTTTTGGGGTCCTGCAAAGGACACCTATATTCATGTTTAACGTGTAGAACTTGCAGGCCCTGTCACACTGGTACTTTCTGGGAAATGGTTTGGAAACCATCGGTGTATTCTCTTTTCATGCATGTCTGTCTGTCTATCCATATTAGCTATACCATGACCTATTTATGTACATGTGTTATATGTACAGGGACATATGTTTGTTGTGTATATATCTATTCATGTATCGTGTGTGTATAGATGTAAATATCTGTACATATATACATATGTCTGTACATTCCTCATCTCGTAATTTGCTTTGGATTATGTCTGTGGATATATGTGTATATATATCTCCATATCATACCTTTCAACTGTACAGATTTCCGCTGCATGTACAGCTGTTTGCCTCTTATCTTTGCTCCGTTTTTCATAACCTTGTGTCTATCTGGCAAGTTAGTGGCATATCAATAAAGACTGACGTTGGTAAATAATAACAAACATTTCAGGTTACGACTTCATACCCTTCAGAGAATCCATGCTAGTGACACACCTGTTATTCTATCCACTTTCTATGTTTGTTAGGCAATATCTGGGGATTGTCCCTATTTGTGGTCCGTTTTTCATAACCTTGTGTCTATCTGGCACGTTAGTGGCATATCATTAAAGATTGACGTTGGTAAATAATGACAAACATTTCAGGTTATGACTTCATACCCTTCAGAGAATCCATGCTAGTGACACACCTGTTATTCTATCCACTTTCTGTTTGTTAGGCAATATCTGGGGATTGTCCCTATTTGTACCAGTTGTTGTCATGGCTTTGTCCGGTTTCGTACTTTACGGGTTTAACAGGTATGAGCCATGTACATAGAACGTGGGGAAAACACCATTCATTTTCTACTCTGTGAGCGGATTACACACGCGCAGGCGCACTTGCATATCCTTATTGTGGGTTACATATGTTTCATAGATAATTGTGCTTCCGTGAACTTTCATAATTCTGACCGTAACAGTTACATATCTGTATTCCAGTTAACGGACTACTGCGAAACACATGTTCACCTTTACATATTTAAATGTGTGTACTGCACGAACGCTTTCATTACACTTTCAAGTTATATGTGCAGTGGTCATAGGTCAACCGGGACTGCTTTCACGTTGGCCGGATACCGGAACCACTATTCTATTGGTGTTCTCCCTCATAGATATGCATACCCATAGTACTTAGCTACATCAACATACGCCTCACCGCTTCACCTACGACACAGGCATCCATTCTCCTGCTGGGAAAAAGGCGGTACTACATATTACACATTCCCTATTGCCTACTGCTGTGGACTCCGGCTGCATTGTTAATCACTCCAAGGATATGCAGAACACCAAGGCATATAGTCCAGCCACATACATGTCTTTTATTGTCAGGCTATTCATGTAGTGATCTGGGTTTAGGCTTGTCCACCTGGTGAACGGAACTTCCCTGGCTGAGGTCAAATGTCAGATGAAGCATATGGACAGGGATTATCTCCCTATTTTGAAGTTTTACCTGTGTTTATAGACATAGGTGTTTGGGCACCTGTCAGCGGCTTATTCTGTTGGCATTACATATTATGGGTGGGGTTGTTACAGTCCATACTCCACGGTGTATACAGTCATACAGGGATTATTATTTTTGCACATGAAGTGACTACAGGTATGCAGTTGTACATTACACAAGTGTGAAGGGCTGTTCCTATAAATATGTACGGACCATACCTCTCAACCTCTTAGAGCACCGAACCTGTGCAAAACCTACACGATGGGGGGACAATTAGGGACACATTTTAACGATTGCTCTTACAAGCTTAGAACGTTGATAGAATGCTAGGTTTTGCATTAGCATGACTTTTCTGCAGGTTGTGGAGTCTTATACTCAGGATATTTCTCATTATTTAGTGACGTCAATCCTCAGCTATTTACCACACTGGTGCAGATTGTCGGAGGCACACACCAACACTATGGGGCGAACCTGTGGTCATTCTTAGGGTTGCCACCTTTTCGACTGCCCAAAGAGGGACATGTTCTGTAGAGATGTCAGATTTTCCAGGACAAAACATACCTACAGCCGTGCATATTACTGAAGTTTAACCTTTTTTGTACATATAATAGCTTATTCTAGTAACATTTGAATTGCTTATGCTACTTCACATATTGAGGATTCATAAATAAAATAACCGTTTTATACGACTATTAAAGTAAATTAGGAAATAAACTCAGGATATTTGCTATGTCTTGATTTTTTTCACAGGACACAACTGCCTACAGAGGGATTGTTACTCGCAAAGTGGGACAGGTGGTGACCCTAGTCATTCTGCGAATATCTGGACAGTTGAGTGGTATGGCACGGACCTCTGTAATACGCTGTTGTGTTCTGGCACAGCAGTAGCTCAGCATTAAAGACTGCAGTCGGAACGTGCTGACAGACAGTTGGGTTTCAGACTTCATACTCCAGACATTAATGCCAATGTGCAAACTGTTATTCTATCAAATTCTATGTTTCTAAGAGATATGTTTTCAGATTGTCCCTGATTTTGGACCTTTGTCTCACTTATATTCACGGCTCTGTCCAGATATCTTGCTCACACAGGTTGACAGGTATGGTCAGTCATGACTGCACACAGTCAGTGTCCCTCACACTTGATCAGGGTTGACCTGTTTACATAGTGTCTTCCTTGCCCTCATGCCGTTTTCCACTTTGCAAATGTGTGCATTATATTCTCCCTCCTATTCGTGTCTGGACACATGCGTCACAGGAAGGTATTTTATCCTGGGTGGTAGGTTATACATGGCCACTTAGAGCTGGACAGTGTCATGGACCTCCATTGCACGTTCTGACTTGTGTCCAGATATCTACTGGATTGGACATCATGTCGTCATACCCATTCTACTATTTACACAAGTTGGTCATCCTGTGAGGGATATCCCAAAAATTGGTCAAGACCAAAACAAGTTAGATAACGAAGATTTTTGTGGTTTCAGGAAAATGTGCAGGGGGTTTTACCTGCAGGGGATACAAGGTTTGCAATCCTGACACTGCCTAGGGTGACAATACCTACTACATATGCGTAGGGGTCACTGTGTGTAGCTGTTTCTGCAACAAACCAGTGGACCAAGTATGGCTGGATTTGGTGGACGTTCTGGTATGGTGGCAGGTTGTGTGTTGTGGAGGGTATGCTGGGTAGGCTATTATGCATCCAGGTGTGTTGCGTTTGTTATTGCTAGTTCCATCAGGACCCATCTGTGGGTATGTGACGGTGCCGTATCTATACATTTGTCTCGCATATTTCCATATTCATATGTTTGTGGGATTGTGTTCTACACTATGGCCTGTCTGCTTGTCTTGCAGCTGTTTCTACATGAGGTTGTGTTTCTTTCCACTTCACCCGCTGCCCCCTCATACACCTCCGGTTCACCTTTTCTGCATACGACACAAGTATCGCCTTTGAGGAATTTACCATTAAACACACACCCCTCACACGCGAATTACTCACACCCCATAGAGCACTACTTTGGTTGTTGGCCCATGACACGGCCAGAGTTACACATTGACTACCCTACATGTGTCGGGTACCTTTATGGTTGTGTGGACTACCCTGCCATGTTTGCTTTCCACATGCTATACCTCACGCACATAGGTAAATGCCCTTACTTCACTTTCATTATTTGGTTGGTGTATCCAGGTACTACCCGTTCGACTGTGTCACATACACGTTCGGATTATACAGGTGCCTTCCGGATTTTGCCAGCCTGTTCTACTCATTGGTAGGATGGCACCTTTTCCTATGTCCAAGCTATTCCTTACACATGTCCGACTGTTGTGGATATTGCCTCCCCACAGTCAACGGTTGTGTTTCCACCTTTTCAATTAGCCACAGTGTGACATAGGGTTACCACCTGTTCCACTTTGCGAGGGACAGTCCCTCTTTGGGCAGTTGTGTCCTGACATGTAATTGTCAACATGGCAAATGTCCTGAGATTTTAGGACAAACATATTTCTTATATTTTATGTGATAGTTGCATTAAACAGTTAATTCTGTATCTGAAATACCTGACTGTTATGAGAAACAGAATAAGCAACTAAAATGCTACAGGAATACGCTTTTCCTTAGGCAAAACAGTTATGTTCTGTCCTTTGTACTGGCCGTGGGTATGTGTCGGCCTGTACAGTCTGATGTCTGTACCAAACATGTCCCACTTTGGCCATTTGTAAGGGTGGCAACCCTACTGTGACAGTTGCGGTGAACACAGCATATTTTACAGGCCGACACATACCCACGGTCAGTTCAGCAGATAGAACTTACAATTCTTGCCTATATCTAAGCTTATTCTTGTAGCATTTCGGTATCTTATTCTGTTTGTTATGACATTTATGTATTATACGTCCAGTGAAATATGTTTAATGCAACTATTGCATGACGTCTATGGAGGAATTATGTCCTATATTCTCTGGACATTTGCCAGTTTTACATGTTTGTGTCAGGACACATCTGCCCACAGAGGGACTGTCGCTCGCAAAGTGGGACAGGTGGTAATCTTGGTTGATGGTACGGATCATACTGTTCCTTTTGGCCTACATGTGTCCGTGTTGTTATGGCTCGTTTATATGCTCCTTCTGTTTCGTTTACATGCGTATGCTATTTCCTATCACATTTGGTATGTGAAATACGGACATACCTTTTGTATGTGACTATTACATGGCTTGTGGGATATGATTCAGACATACAGTCACTACCTATATCTACATTTCTCCTCGTGTATTTTGTTATGGACACATCTGCACAGCTATGTTCCCTCCCTCAAATTATGAGTAGGCTGGTGATCCTCTCTGTTGGACTGGACGTACCTACTGGCGGCGCACTAACATCTGATACATTTCACTTCCACATGGTATAGCTATCAACACTACGTTGGACTACAGGCACACGATTTTCCTGTCATTTGTTCATGGGTAGGGACCCGTTATTCCCTACCGTGCATTTGTGTTTGAGTCTTCATTTTTTGTTCGCAGGGACTCTGCTTTGCATACGTTTCAGTCTCCACGGACACTGATAGGTACGATTACTATTGCTGGCGGAATATAATATTCAGCAGTTTAGGTTGCTCCTCGAAAGCCGACATTGACACGCCTCCCTGCGCAACTTCAGTACGCCCCTTGCACTCGCGCATGTTTCCTATGCACGTGGCTGTGGCGGCTGCGCGCCTTCATTAATATGCATATGGCGCGAGTACTCCACATCTATGCCGCATGGCCAGAGCAAGCATTACGCCGGACTTGCGCCGAGCTTCATGAATCCGGGGGGCAGTATGTAGATGTAGTGATTAAAACAGATTATTTCACAGAAGCTAAAGACATGCAGAGAAAAATCAAGCAGAGTTTTAAAAATGAAGACACTAGAAACTAATGGTCATGGACACAGTAAGATATAGGGAGTGAAAATCTTTTTACTTCATTTAGTTCTATACATAGACCAGGCATACTTTTATAATCAGAGGAAAAATTGTGGATGTCAATAAACAAAGAGAAGAGGGAATTCATTTCCGAAGAGAAAAGCGCAAGAGTAGAGTGGGATAAATTGGTTCTTTCTAAAGAATAGTATGGATTAATATAGAGCTGGTAAGTATATTTTTGGCACTTTCTTCAGAGTTCTGTACTATCTTTATTTTTGCTTGACTGAATTACTTATATATTTGTTGGCAATGTTTTTGACCTGTTTTTTTTCTCCCACCCTGTTGCTGTTGTGTTCTTAAAGTTGGTGGCTCTTGCAGTTACATGCCACTACTGTAAATCTGATCTGGGACATTCCTCCCAGTCCCAGCTCTTTAGTTCACTCTACCTAATGCAGACATCATTTGGGATGGCCAAACCCCTTAGTCCCTTAACCTTGAATTATCTTCTGTTCCTACTCTCTCCCTTTTTACTTTATAAAAAAGACACTGTATTCAGCTGCTTATATTTTTCTAATTTATGTTTCTTCCTACTAGTCTGTTACTTCATCTTGCTTTGCTTTTTTGCTACTTACTACCTGTTCTCTAAAGTGTTCACCTGCATCTTTTCTGTTGCATTTATTACTGATTGTTTATAGCCTGTCTAAATTGTTAAGTGTTATTCTTAAGTGTTATTCTAAGCTCTTAGTTTTGGCATCCCTTAGCTCTCCCTGGCCTTTCTCGCTCAGATTCTGACAAATATCGATAGACAATTTCCTACAGTTTCTCCTGCCAGTCTGGTTGATATGGGCATCCTGAGACAGTGTAGCAAATCCCTCATGGACACGGACAACCATCCACTACTACCACCTAGGAACACAATTTGCAATTACATTAGGAACCTAAAGTCCAAGCTCCCTCACCCTCAAGCCAGTATATCTGGCATTGGAAAGGTTGTCAACTCAATCACTACACCTCAAACACCACCCACACCTACACAACACACACCTACATATATGGAGGTCCTCCAGATAAACATACCCAAACAAAGGAGACCTCCGAGGCAAAAACATATGCAATCTCTATAACTCTCCACACCACATGCCACACATAGTCCACACACCTCTGCCTCACAACCACTAAGGCTTCACCATAAACCCACCCAACATATTAGTCATAGGAGACTCCATTGTGAGACACACAGATGTGCCTCTCAAAAGGCTGGATAAGGAGAAAGTCACGGTTAGTTGTCTGTCAGGTGCCAGAATCTGCCATATCACACGCACACTCAAGTCTCTCAACAACAGTTACTGTTATGACTGTGTCATAGTCCATGTTGGCATGAATGACTTGAGACGTACCTCTCTGGACTATATGAAGAGAGACATGATTGAGCTCACTGTTTATGTGTCCCAAGCAGGTATGTCCCTAGCCTTAAGCAGTATTCTGCTATCACCCAGAATGATGCCTCAATACAAACAGAAAATGATTGACTTTAACAATTGGGTTAGTTTCTGGTGTCATTCCAGGGGGATCCAATACCTGACAGCCTGGGAAGATATGATCAACAAACCATGATGCTTTGCCAGAGATGGCCTGCATCTGTCGCACCTGGGCTTCAGGCTTCTGGCAAAGGCTTTTGCCTCCCCTATAGTGCCTTTTTTTAGGAAAAGTGATGAGGTTAAAACTACCAACATAAAAATTTCAACAAAACACAAATTAGAGGTCACGCTGCTAAACACTAGGAGTCTAAACATGAAACTGCACTCATTTCAAGCATTCCTAAACCTGGAAAATGCTGACATCTGTGCAGTCACAGAAACCTGGTTCAAAGCTGCAGAGAGCACCCCAGTCTTACCTGGTTACTCATCCTGTCATACATTCAGACCCCAAACTGTGGGCAGTAAAGCCAAAGGAGGTGGATTTTCAATATACATTAAAGACATACACACTTCCAGGCTGGTCAAACAGTATGATGCACAAGAGACAGTCCAGGTGCAGTTAGCCATTGATAAGACCCCCTATTCAAATCATAGCTAGCTACCAGCCCCAAAATCTGACTCAAGATGTCCAATCCACCTATTTGGACCTGTTCGAATCTATCAAGATTCAACCCTTTACCCTGATCCTGGGTGACTTTAACCTCCCAAACATAGACTGGAAGAACTTCTCATGCCAGAACACAAATGCCCAGAGATTCCTTAAGTTTGTCAATGCAAATGTCTTGGAACAGCTAGTCAGTACCCCCACAAGGGGTGATAATATCTTGGACTTGGTATTAACCAACATGAGTAACCACTGCAGCATCCCTATAGTATCATCCTCCCTGGTAAGATTTGACCATAAAGTGGTCACTTTCAAAGTCACCATCTCCCCCAACCCCCCTCTAGCTAGAATCAAACATAAAAACTTCTCCAAAGCTGATTACAGCCTCCTGAGGGATGGTATAAACAGCTTTGCAGCCCCCTCCACCTCTGTAGGAACTGGCACCACTATCCAAAACTACAGTAAAGCACTATATGAGCATTTATATAGATGCATGGCATCAGGAATACCTGACAGGACTAAATCATCCTCTGTAAGGAAGAATAAACCTGTCTGGTGGACATCTGCAATAAATAAAGTCTATAACAAAAGGAAAAAATTGCTGTCCAAGACCAAGAAGGAGCAGGGGCCTAATTGGAAGCAATCTCTCCTTAGCCTGAACAAGAAAATAAGAGCACTAGTGAAATCCTCTAAAGCCAACTTAGAGTCCAAATTGGCCACATCTACTAGAGACAATCATAAGGCCTTCTGCACATATGTCTGCAACCTTAAAGGAAGCACCCAGATCTGTTCCGAACTGGTGGTCAAGGACACCGCATATACAAATGCCATAGGTATAGCAAACTTGCTGGATGACAGATTCAGTGAAAACTTTATCCCTGTGTCCCCCCATCAGTATATCAGGACATCCCCAGTACCTGCCCCCTTCCCCTTGTATCTACAGAACAGGTCATCACTGCTCTCTCAAATGCAAAAAATACAGCCTCCATGGGACCCAATAACATCCTTGGCTGCATCCTACATGAACTCAGGCAGGAACTTGCAGCACCATTAGGCACCCTATTCAACCAAAGCCTGAGTACTGGCTTCATCCCAGCTGAGTGGAGGAGAGCCATTGTCATCCCTTTACACAAAGGTGGAGTGGCCACCGATTCAGGAAATTATAGACCCATCAGCCTAACTAGCCTGATCTGCAAGGCCATGGAATGGATCATCATGGACCTCATTAACAAAGACAACGACAACCTCCAAACACTTGATCCCACACACTTTGGCTTCATCAAGGAGAGGTCATGACTGCTAAATTTGGTCGACTTCTTTGAGATAGTCACCAAAGCCATGGATGAGGGGAAGATAGTGCACACCATCTACCTTGACCTGGCCAAAGCCTTTGACACTATTCCCCACTTGGGCATAATAGATAAACTATCTCAACTAGGTGTCAATCCATATGTTACCAGATGAGTAGTAAATTGGCTCACTGATAGAACCCATGTAGTCAAAACAGGGGAAGCCACCTCAAGCAGTAGACCTGTAACAAGTGGCGTACCGCAGGATTCGGTCTTGGGGCCTCTGTTGTTTGGGATATACTTTTCTGAGGTGCAGGCCAAAGCATGTGGGCTATGGCTGACCAAGTTTGCAGATGACTGCAAGCTAGGTGCTGTCATCAATTCCCCTAGTGATGTGGACATCCTCCAACAGGGTCTCACTCAGACAAATAATGGGTGCCAGAAACATGTCCTCAAACTGAATACCAAAAAATACATCATCATCCACTTTGGGGAGAGTGACATCCCCACAAATTATCACATTAATAACAATGTCCTAAGCACTCAATCAATTGTGAGGGATTTGGGCACCCAAGTTGACAGCAACCTAACTTTAGACCACCATGTTGCTTCTGTTGTACAGAAAGCCTTCTACATGGCCCACCTTATAAGTAAGGGTATCTCATCCAGGGACAAGGAGGTTATAACATCCCTGCATTTTTCCCTTATAAGGCCTATTATTGAGTACAATGCCCCTTTCAGCATGTACCTCGCAAAGCACATGCAGCAGCTGGAGAGACCACAGAGGTACCTCATCAGGAGAATCCAGGGCCTCAAACATCTACCATACATAGACAGGCTAAAAGCCCTATCCCTCTACTCAGTTTCATATAGACTCCTTGGAGATGACCTCTGTCTGGCATACAAGGTGATCACAAATCCCACCTTGATGGGACTGCTGCATAACCACAAGTCAAACTCCACTAGAGTAACCAGCATGCAAGGCCTCAATCTGGTCTGTGACATCAAGACTTTTTGGTAGATCAGATTTGTGTCCCAGAGACTTCCCCATCTATGGAATAGGCTCCCTCTCCACATCAAGCAGAGTACCTCTTTACCCCCTTTTAACTGCAACCTGGATAACTGGATGGGAAACAGAAAGTATACCCCTGGGATTCCACCCATGTCCCTGCTGGACAGGGGCATCGGGTGCTGATTTGTCTAAACATGGGCTAAACTCTTGGCTAGGCTTAGAAAGTCCTTAGGGCCAATAGCCTAGTAACCTCCTTTGATCCTATGACCTGATCGGAAGGAGTAGTTTTAGTCTATGCAACTGAGATTGAAATTGATTTTATACATATCTATATATCTATATCTATCTAGCTATCTATATATATAGGTTCATAGGTTCATAGGTAGGTACTAGGCTATCTGCCAGAGGGCATTTATAAGCCTAGCCAGACTGTGTCAGCTTTCACCGCCCCATTGATTCATTAACTGAGTCTCTGTCAAGAAGAGCCATTGAAGTGATCCCAGGGGTGTATTTTCTGTTACCCATCCACTCGTCAAGGTTTCTCTTGAAGAGTGTTAGTGAGGGGTCTGCCTAATGTAGTTAGGAATTTTGTTCCAAAGCATGGGGAGTCTCTGTGACAGGAATCTATCCCTCCAGCATGTTCTATTTATTGTTGTGGTGAGGTTTAGCTCACTAGAATGAGTGGCTCGCAGTGACTTGGATTTCTTTAGGTGGAGCATGTCCATCAATTCTGAGTTGGACATGGCTTTATAAGTCAAGCAGAGATCACCTCTGAGTAATCAATATGTGACTGAGTACAGATGGAGTTTTTCCAGTCGGGCTGCATGGGACATATGTTTGAGGCCAGTAATCCTCTTGGTGAGGTACTTTTGTGGTCTTTCCAGCTCTTGGGAGTGTCTTGTGAGGTACATCCCAAATGGGGCATTGTACTCTATGATGGGTCTGATGAGTGACAAGTAGAGGGGCACTATAACCTCTTTATTTCTAGATGCGAACCCTTTAGTAATTAGATGGGCTACATAGAAGGATTTCCTAACTTCTTTGGCAATATGATTGTCAAAGGAGAGATTACTATCTACCTGGATCCCCAGATCTCTTATTACCTCTTCTGTATTAAGGGGGCTGCCACCTATGTGGTAATTCATGTGTGTTTTGTTTTTCCCAAATGGGATGACTATGCATTTTTTGGCATTTAGCTTGAGACCATGACTTTGACACCAGTTGTCCGTCTCAGTAAGGCCCTTTTGGAGAATGTCCATGTCAGCCGGAGAGTCAATTATGGCTCCCAGTTTGCAGTCATTGGCGAACTTGGTTAGCCATAGTCCTCCTGTGTTTGCCTGTACTTCTGAGAAGTATATGCCGAACAGTAGGGGTCCCAGGACCGAGCCTTGTGGGACACCACTTGTGACTGGTCTAGAGTCGGACCTGGAGCCAGCTATTCTTACCATGTGAGTTCTGTCTGTAAGCCAGCTGGCAACCTATCTCATGATGTAGGGGTTTATGTTCAGGCTGGTGAGTTTTTCTATAATTCCCGAGTGGTAATGGTGTCAAAAACCTTGGCAAGGTCAAGATAGGCTGTGTGAACTACCTTCCCTTCATCTATGGCCTTGGTGACTGTCTCGAAGAAGTCAACCAGGTTTAGTAGGCATGATCTGCCCTTAACAAATCTGAACTGGGTCGGGTCAAGTGTTTAGAGGTTCCCCAATGTCTTTGTTAATGAGTTCCATGATGATGCGCTCCATAGCCTTGCAGACCAGGCTAGTCAGGCTTATGGGGCGATAGTTACCAGGGTCAGTTGTGGCCCCTCCTTTGTGGAGTGGAATAACAGTTGCTGTGCACCATTCTGTGGGCACGTAGCCTGTGGAGACACTGAGGTTGAACAGTGTGTTTAGGTGGGGGGTTAGTTTGTTCTGTAGTACATGCAAGACACAGCCTGGGACACCATCTGGCCCCATTGATGCTGTGCTTTTGGCTTTTGAAAGGGCTGTTTTCATCTGTGCATCTGCACACTACACTTTTCTGGTATTATTGTGGGCCCTTTTGAGGGTGAGAGGGGGGTGAAGTTTGCACTGAATCTTTCTGCCAGGATGTTGGCAATATCAGTGGGTTCAGTATATTTTGTGCTATTTTGCACTAGCTCAGAGTATATCTGTGAGTTGCCACTTAGATTCTTGACATAGTTAAAGAAGGCTTTGTGGTTATCTTTCGAATCCTTGGCTATTTTTCTTTCAAAGTTAGCCTTGGAAGATTTTATGAGGGACCTTAGTTTCTTACTGATACTGAACAGGGATGTCTTTCCTTCTTGGGATTTGCTTTTTTTTTCTGAACTAGTTTCCTCTTTCTATTGTATAGCCTGTTTATGGCAGGGGTCCACCAGACTGGTTTCCTTCTATTAGGGGAGTGAGTCTTGGTTTTGCTAGGGATGGCATGATCCATGCATCCTTGTAGGTGCTCATAGAGTGCATTTGTAAAGGTTCCTGCATCTTGGACACTGTTATCCTTTAGCGTGGGAGCTGTGAAACTTACCACTTCTGTCCTAAGTAAGGTGAAGTTTGCTATAGAAAAGTTTTTCACTGTGGTTTCCTTGGTTGGAGGTGGTGGTGTGGTGTGGACATCCAGAGTGATTTGTTTATGGTCTATTAGAGTGATTATAATTTTATATCTATATAAAATATTATATATATATATATATATATATATATATATATATATATATATATATACACATATATAATTTTATATATATATATATATATATATATATATATCCGTGTGTGTGTGCATGTATATATATATATATATATATATATATATATATATATATATATATATATATATATATATATATATATATATAGTTTACTACTCAAACCTGGAAACTGTCCGACCAGGTCAAAATGGAATACAGCAACACCTGTAGTTCAATGTATTCGACATGGCAGGAGGTGACATCAATCACCCACAATGTACCTTCATGTACCATGACATTCCATAGTCAACATTACATGTATTTCACTATTATGCAGGGTGGCAAGCCCCCCTTCACCCCACACCCCCTGCAACTTATATATACCAACTCTGAGATCACATTTCAGTGAGGAAATGGGCTAATTCCCTGTTCCTCACTGAACTGCGATCTTGGTGCACAATGCCGAACGCAGATACTCAGACTACACTACCCATTCGCTGTAGCATGGTCAATGTATTTGAGTCAGCATTCTGCTCATTTGAAAACTGCCTTTCAACCACATGCCAGTCAACAGTAGTGACTTTGTGTATTTAATTATAAAACTAAACTGAGCTAAGGCTCTTGCCACCCCTATAGTGCCTTTTCTAGGCAAAGTTCAAAGGACAAAACCACCACCATAACAGGTACAAACATGCAAAATCTGAAGGTAATGCTACTCAATGCTAGAAGTCTAAACCTCAAAATGCACTCTCTCGAGGCACTTCTAAAAATGGAGAACTTCGATATCTGTGCAGTAACGGAGACCTGGTTCAAGGCTCCAGAGAGCACCCCTGCAATACCAGGCTACAACTCTTACCACACTTTTTGGCCAACAAACCAAGACCGAAACACTAAAGGTGGAGGAGTGTCCATATTCACCAAGGATATTCACAGCACCAGGCTAGTTGCCCAACACAATGCATCTGAAATTCTCCAGGTGCAACTAACACTAGGTAAGACTGCAATCCAAATTGTAGCTTGCTACAGATCCCCCACCATGCCCCAAGATTCTCACAACACCTTTCTAAACATACTGGAAAATATTAAGATTCAACCAAATACCTGAATACTGGGTGATTTCAACTACCCTGCCATTAACTGGGAAAACTACTCGTGTACCAGCACCTTTGCCCAACGGTTCTTGGAATTCATAAATTCCAACGCCCTGGATCAACTAATCCTTAGTCCCACCAGGGGCTCCAGTATCCTAGACCTGGTCATTAACAACATGGGAAATCGATGCTCCACACCTATGGTCACCCCCTCGTTGGTCAGGTCTGACCATAAGCTAATCACCCTTGACATCCACATCTAACCCCCACACCCCCCAGTAAGGAAACCTCCGTAAAAAACTTCTCCAAAGCCAACTTCATGCTACTCAAGTCAGAAGTGACAAACTTCATGACACCCATGCAGATGGGAACTGAAAGTTCAACTGCTGAATCCTACACTAAGGCACTGTACGAGCACATCCACTCGTGCATGAATTGTGCCATCCCCAATAGAACCAAGATGCTCTCTTCCAAAAAAAGGAAGCCAACCTGGTGGTCCCTTGCCATAAACAAACTTTACAACAAAAGGAAGAAACTGTTGCAGAAAAGAGGAAAATCCCAGGATGCAAAAAACTCCCTTACCAGCCTCAGTAAAAAGCTGAGATCCCTCATAAAATCCTCCAAAGCTAGCTACGAAAATAAAATTGTCAAAGATTCCAAAGACAACCATAAGGCATTCTATAGCTATGTCAAGAATCTAAATGGCAATGCTCAGATCTGCTCTGAGCTTCAACAGAATGGCATTAAATATGCTGATCCCAAGCATATTGCCAATATCCTGACAGATCGATTCAGTACAAACTTCACCCCCCTCTCACCCCCTAAAGGGCCCATCTCAATACTGAAAGATTGCCAAATTCTGGTAATAACAGCCACAGGTAAAAAACACACTCTCCAAAGCTAAGAATACAGCATCCATGGGACCAGAAGAGATCCCAGGCTGTGTACTACATGAACTACAAAATGAACTGGCACCTCACCTAAGTGTCATGTTTAATCATAGCCTCACCTCAGACTTTGTGCCCACTGAGTGGCGCACAGCTACAGTATCCCACTCTACAAGGGAGGATCCACCTTGGATCCCAGGAACTACTGCCCCATCAGTCTGACGAGCCTGATTTGCAAGGCCATGGAAAGTATTATCATGGAACTTATAAACAAAGACATTAGCAACCTTCAAACACTGAACCTCACCCAGTTTGGGTTCATGAAGGGCTGAGCTTGTCTCCTGAACCTGATTGGCCTCTTTGAATCAGTCTCAAGAGCCGTGGACAAGGGTAAGGTGGTCCACACAGCCTATCTGGACCTCACCAAAGCCTTTGACACCATTCGCCACTCTGGAATCATAGATAAACTTACTAAGCTGGGCATTAATCCTACATCACTCAATGGGTTACCAACTGGCTTACTGACAGAACCCACACTGTAAAAGTAGCCAACTCCAAATCCAGACAAGTGACAAGTGGAGTACCTCAGGGTTCAGTCCTGGGACCGCTCTTATTTGGCATCTACTTCTCTGAAGTACAGGCCAACACTAAGGGACTCTGGCTAACAAAGTTTACAGATGACTGCAAACTGGGAGCCATTACTGAATCCCCAAATGATGTGGATATTCTACAAAAGGACCTTACAGAAACAGATGCTTGGTGCCAGAGCCATGGGCTCAAGCTCAATGCCAAGAAATGTATAGTTATCCACTTTGGGAAAAAACATGTACCTGTGAATTACCACATAGGTGGCAGTACACTAAACACCGAAAGTGTGATAAGAGACTTTGAGACACAGATGAACAGTGGTCTCACCTTTGATAACCACATCGCCACAACAGTCAGGAAATCCTTCTATGTGGCATACCTCATCACTAAGGGCTTTTCATCCAGAAAAAAGGAGGTCATTGTCCCACTGTTCTCATCCCTCATTAGACCCGTTATAGAATACAATGCCCAGTTAGGTATGTACCTCTCAAGACATCTGCAACAAGTGGAAAGGCCACAGAAATACCTCACTAAAAGAATCACAGGCCTAAATCAGATGCCCTATGCTGACCATCTAAAAAAAACACCACCTATACTCTGTCACATATCGTCTACTCAGAGGCAATCTCTGCTTAACATACAAGGCCATGTCAAACCCAGAGCTGTTGGACATGCTACACTTAATCCCTCAGAGACACACGCTCCAGGGATCTAAACCTTGTCATCACAATGAACAAGACATGCTGGAGGGATAGGTTCCTGACTCAGAGACTCACCAGACTCTGGAATAGACTGCCCATACATGTCAAGCAGAGTGCCTCTTTGGCCCTCTTCAAAAGGAACCTTGATGATTGGATGGGAGACAGGAAATTCACCCCGGGGATCACGTCAGTCGCCCTGCTAGACAGGGGTCCACAGAAGTAAATACTGTGGGAAGAAATAGCCAGGGAATTGTTATGGCTAGGCTTGTATAGGCCCTAGAGCTGACAGCCTAGTACCAACCTATGAACATATGAACTATATATATATATATATATATATATATATATATATATATATATATATACATATAGACATATATATATATATATATATATATATATAGACATACACACACACACACACACACACACACATATATATATATATATATATATGCATATATGTTTTTATATATATATATATATATATATATATATATATATATATATATAAATATATATATATATACACACACACACACACACACACACTCATATACATATATTTGTATATGCATATACACACACACACACACACGCACACATATATATATATATATATATACACACACACACACACACACATAAAATATTTATATATATATCTGAGCCAAGCAGCATGATAATTGGCTGAACACACATCAATATAATGAATACAACAGTAAAAAATGTTTTATATGTTCAGTCACCACAACCCGTCACATATGAGAATGTAATATAAGCTGTACTAACAGTATTGCATGTATACAACTGTAGACATTATCTACCTAAAATTAATACCAAGCAGTAGCCTGCAATACGCAAACATCCTGATAATGCTTGCCAGTTATGAACTGTTCCAAGGAAATGTCTATCCACACAAGTGTGAGTAGACCTAGGCTATAAATGTATTTCAACAAAAACACTCAAGGTATTGTAGGCAGATGCAACACCAATGTTGTACTGAAGAGCCTGACACACAGTCTGCAAACACTCCCACATCAGCTACCCATTCAGTCAGTATATACGCAGGCGATGCACAACAGATCAATCACTGGAAAATACAGCCACACATACAACTGTATCAAACCATGCAATATAAGCAGCAATAAAAGCACTAAGACTTGTATGCAAAACATCACCCCATAGCTGGCCTTAGGCATAAACCAACTAGGCGGCCGCCTAGGGCACCACTCTAGAACGAGTGCTTTTCCAGTATTTGTTTGGTGTAGATAGACCAGGATGGGGGCACCAGGTGGTGTGGTGTGGTGTGGTGTGGCGTGGCATGGCGTGGCGTGGCGTGGTGTGGTGTGGGTGCTGTGAAGCCCTTTTGCTTAGAGCACCAACTGACCTAAGGCTGCTCCTGCATCAACCTCAGCAGATGTGTGACAGATATACTAAACCAACTGTTATTTATGTTATGGAGTACAATTCTAATCCTGCGAGTTGAAACAAAGGCTCAATGTTACATTATAGTTCAACATTTTTGGATTTCAATCACAGTTGTAAACACAGCTGTCGTGTGATGATTTCACTTACCTTGCTGAAGAATGATGGGCATTCCTGCACTCTAATCAATATACATATTTTTTGTGTAAAATACAAGCCTGCAAACAGGATCAGATGAATTTCATTTCATAAAACAGAAAAAGTAATCTACATACCTCTCTCCCTCTGCTGCTCTTCAAGCCTGTGTATTTCTTGACCCACAGAACTCAGTTCCTGGTCCAATCTTTGTCGCATGAAAACAGAATGCATGAATGATGCATTCATCAAATACCAGTGATAGTGATATACATTTCTCAGTTTCTAGACAATTTAATTCTGAAGAATGTTAGATAATCACAACACCCAGTTTTCAGTGTTATATACAGGCTTTTAACATCTTTGAACAGATGGGATTCAAACCTGTGACTATAATGTACAGCCAAGCTCAAACCTTGAGAGCTACCTGGCTAGCTAACACATTTTTGACTGAAGCAACATGTTTTGAATGCAGTGAAAAGATTTCTTATGACATCATCTGGGTGGGGGATAGTCTACTAATAACAATTTTGGCTTAGGATCTCAAAGTATGAACATGTCCTGTTAATGAAGCTAAACAGTTTGAAAAAACTTCATTTATGTCAGCACCACGTTCAGAAACATTAATAGTAATGGAAAGTATTCCTTCCATGGACAGTGGGACAGTGATAGGTAGCACACAGCTTCTGTGAACAGAACAGTGCAAGTTGCTGTACACAAGGGACACAGTAAGGCATGTGTGAAGACAGTGATACTCCTTGCCAAAGTCCACATCACTAAGCAAATGCATACATCTTCCCTGTTCTGCATTTCAACTATTAGTCTGCCCATCCCACTCCCTTAAAAGATGAGGATGATGTTGTTAATGAATTGCATGTAATATTTCATGATAAAACAGACCTTGATAGCACTATTACAAAGTATACAATATTAAGCAAACAATTGCTCAGACATACAACAGTCTTTAGCAAGCTTTACTGAACCTGCTGTTAAATAGCTGATGTTAACAGAACATTATGGAATACGAATATGGTTGTAGTAATTCAATGATTGACTGAGTTCTTCTTAACAATTTATGTTAATGTCATTAGGCAGAATATGCTTCTGTAAACAAATACTATGGGCAGATTAAACCAAGATAACAGTTTCAGATATGTGTCCCCTCAGTGAATTGGAACCCACAGCATGCCAAAATGTAGGTATGCTGGCATCTTTTCTTATATTGTATTGGTATTGAAGAAGGGTTTTTGCCCGAAAGCTTTGCGTTTTTATAAAGTGTTTTTCTCAATGGTTGGTATGTTATCTTTTCTTATAAGCCAAGCTAACAGCCAACACACATTATTTCTAAACAAACAGGTACTACTGTACAAACCCTATTGTTAGAAATCTGTTATCAGATCATTACGGATTATGGGCAGATTTATAGGAATTTGACAACTAACTCAGTTACTTGTAACCATGCACAACAGAAACATTAATATAAAATTTTAGAAACTTCTCCAACAAATTGCTATGGGTGAATTAAACCAAGATAACAGTTATGGATATATGCTTACCCTATGTGGATTGGAACTCACAGCACACCACAATTTAACTATGCTGGTCAGTTGCCTCACAGGCTGAGCTAACAATCAGCAGAGGTTTCATTTTAAAAAATACATACTTCAGATGTTTATTAGAAGCCCTGTGGTGAATGGATTAATATGGAAACTGCAAAAATGTATTGGACATTTTATTGTAAAAAAATAACAGCCATCAACACATAACTGAAAACATAAGTGTAAGCAGTTGGACAGGCATTCCTTTTTAGTTTAAATAAATGTGTCTGAGTATTTTTTAGGAGGAAAGAATTAATGAAATTATGTATGTGTTCTTATTCCAGTACATACTGGTGCAGTAGGCAATGCTATGGTACTATAATGGAAAACTATCATGTGCCCAGTCAACAGCATCCCAGCCGCTATAGGCAGCAGTGATACACGAGGACAGTGGATATGTGAAATCATGTTGTTAATGCTGTAAAACATATGAACATCAACAAAGGTCATAATTACAGATATTATACACATTATTAAATAACAACATGGGAATTGAACCCACAGTTATAAGGACAGCATTTCCCAAGTCCACTTAATTGTCCCCATGAGATAATTGTCAAAGCAGCTACTAAATACAGTACTTATAAAAACTTCCATCTGGTATATATAGCACAGAGAAATATCTGTAAAATCTGTAGGAATGCTCAGGTATGTGTAGAATCTTGACACTTACTGTAAGGATCTACAGGCTGCCTCCACACCTTGGCGACTCTCCATCATAGATCCTTTGTGTCACTATGATGCATGTCAGCATAGCAGTGGCAAACCTGCACTCCAGTACAGTAGATCCCTGTCCTCCCTCAGTGCTCCTTCATGACCTGGCTCCATGCATTTATCACAACGAAGTTCCTGGGTCTGAATCTCATCCTCTGCTTCAGTCTAGCGTACAAAGTAAACATCTGCATCATTTCCTCATTAGTCATGTTGGGTGCATGGACACATCTCAGCCTCCACCAAGTAGCCATACCGATCCACAAGTTGAAGTCTGGAAAATACAAACTCAGAGAAATGCTCACTGAGGTACCACTCAGTTTGCAGTTAGCAATGGTCTGATCAGTAAATGTATCAAAATCAAAATTTGAAAGTGGTGTTGATGTCATGTTATCAGATTTTTGGAAGATAACGGGCATGTGCCACACATGGTACCATTTACCAATACCTACTGGGTATTTCTGTAGAACACCTGGGTCTTGCAGTGCACGAAGCCAATGTACATGGAGGTGCACAAATGGGACTCCAAAAAGTTGAATTTTAATGAACCTCATTAATTACGTATGGCGCAAATGGTACTTAAAGTGTGTGCACGTTAGGTGCACTTTGACTGTGTTATTTAGAGTGAGAGGTACATTGGCAGTTGGTAGCATTTCTGCTTTGGTGATTAGTAAATCTCTTCAAGTCAGTCATTTTCAGTTACCTGGTTAAATTACTTGTTATTCAAAATGTTATTTTTAACAGTTGTTGTAAGTTACTGGAGTGATACCGTGTGGTGTAACTATGGAGACATACAGATTCCGACACTATCTGTATCTAGTATGTGATGTTGATATTATGGGCATTTTTTATTTCATCTTTCCTAACAAAACTGTTAAAATATGTGCTGTTGCTGTTATGGATATTTTTTCAATGATGCTTCTTAACAAAAGGTGGTATCACTACTGGTTCAATATACTAAGGATCTGTAGTATATGTGGCCTGCCTACAGATCCTGAGGTTTTCCAGTGCTTTCTGTAAGTTGTTACATGGGTACTTGGTGAAGTTTTTTAACAAGCCAGGCATGCAGACTGTTGTCTTTGGACCGCCATTCAACATACATGTAGTGTGAAGGGTTCTAATCCCACTTATGCACTGTAAAGTTATTACAAGTTATGTTGGTTTCACAAATGTTATGCATGAAGGCATTGTTATGTTTTATCTGTCACATCAGTATTTATAACAGACAGTGTTATAAAGACCTTTGCATTGCACATGGGTGCATGCTGTTTATGTTGACATATTTTGTTCATAGAATTGAATGCATAAATGGGCTCACATAGGAATATTATGATGGGCATATTACTGTCTTTCAGATGTCCAACTCTTCTAGGGGTAAAAAGTTCTCCCCTCAGAAAAATGGCATCATAATTTGATGCTCTCTGGCAACATGGATGGAAACTCCTAGGCAATTCAAGGAATACAGCTTGGGGACATGAAATCGGAACTGACCTCACCAACATGATCAATGCAATTGGAGACCACAACCGATCCTGTGATTCCTGTAAATGACACTGCTCAGACATGATCCTTCATGCAGCCAACAGAGTGAGACATTGCAAGAGATCGAGGGATACCACCAGTGGTGGACCACCATTGAAACCCCTTATGACATCGCAATATTTCTGACCTCACTGCATACAGCAAGAGGGGAGCGACACATCCCCAGTGGTGGGATTGAAGCTGGAGTTCCAGGTCAAACATGTTGGTCTTTCTTTCCATTACATGGCTGGGTATAGAGACAATCACTGCATATTGCTGTAGCATGCGTATTCATGCATTGCTGTTTTTGATTTACAGCAGCAGAGTTGAGACATGCACACACATCCATACAGGGTGAAGACAATGAACATAAGTCTAATGACATGTATTCATACAACTGAAGTACAGACAGAGCTGTCCAAAGAACATTTGTAATGCTGTTTGCATTAATATTCTCAAGTCCATCTACTTTAAAACTAAACCAAGGATTGGCAGCTGAGTGTCTCCATACTGTTACTGTGAACACTACCTTGTTATTGCCTCAGCCTCATTTCATGGCATTGCTATTTACTGTCACACTGTAATTTACCTAACACTGTACACTACACAGTACAAGTACAACCAGTGGAGGCCCAAGCCATGCAAATTCAAGTGCAGTCAGACCAGGTATGTTACACTAAAATTGTCATAGCTTGTATCAATGTGTAGCACACATGTGATAAATGACATTTATGTCAGTATTCGTCAACACAGGCCCATCTGGTGTACAGCTGCAATGTCCATCACATGAGTATTTACATCCCATGTCACTGTGTTGTATATGTGACTCTGTCAGTATTGTTTCTGCTAAATACATGACTGTCTTGTTTCTCTTTACTTTTGCACTGTAGGATCCACAGTACAATCCACTGTCTATCCACAGCAGGAGTTTGTCAGTGGTCAGTGGTAGCTATTAACTACATTTCATACCTGTTACTGCTGTTAATGCTGTTCTTGTCCTCCATTAGTACTGTGTCCTTCTTCCCATTCCTAGGTCAATCTGCATCACCATCATCAAGTGCACATACAAGTGGTATGTCTTTCTCATACCTTCTGTATGTTTTGACTGTTTTCACCTGGTTAATGGTGGCAGTAATGTTATCCAGCAGGGACACGGGTGGAATCCCACAGTTATATTTTTTGTTTCCCATCCAGTTATCCAGGTTGCACTTAAAAAGGGGTAAAGAGATACTCTGCTTGACGTGGAGAGGGAGTCTATTCTATAGATGGGAGAGTCTCTGGGACACAAATCTGTCCTGCCAACAAGTCTTGTTGATGTCACAGACCAGGCTGAGGCCACAAATGTGAGTTACTGGAGTGGAGTTTGACTTGTGTATATGCAGCAGTCCCATCAAGGTTGAGTCCATGATCGCCTTGTATGCCAGACAGAGGTCACCTTTGAGGAGTCTGTATGACTAGAGGAATTGGGCTTTTAGCCTATCTGTGTATGGTAGATGTTTGAAGCCCTGGATTCTCTTGGTGAGGAACCTCTGTGGTCTCTCCAGCTGCTGCATGTGCTTTGCGAGGTACATGCCGAAAGGTGCATTGTACTCAATAATGGGCCTTATAAGGGAAGAATACAGGGATGTTATGACCTCCTTGTCCCTGGATGAAATACCCTTATGTATGAGGTGGGCCATGTAGAAGACTTTCTGTACAACGGAAGCAACATGGTGGTCAAAAGTCAGGTTACTATCAACCTGGATGCCCAAATCCCTCACAACTGATTGTGTGCTTAGGACATTGTTATTAATGTGATAATTTGTGGGGACATCACTCTCCCCAAAGAGGATGATGCTGCACCCAACAATGTACAGAATTAGTTGTAGATGGCATCACCTATACTCAGCCTGAAAATATAGCAAATCTGCTGGCCGACAAATTCAGCTCATATTTCATCTCCCCATTACTCCTAGTTCTCCCCCAAGAAATACCCTCCACCACTCTACTGCCAATTATCATTAAAGAATAGGATGACATTGTGCTTTCTAAAGCTAAAAACATGGCTTCAATGGGATCTGACGGTATAATAAGCTGTCTCTTAAACAGCTTAGATTGGGACTTATCAGGCCCATTAGGATCTCTATTTAAAGACACTCTCCAGACTGGCATTGTCCTGATAAAGTGGAGGACAGTAAGAGTCATCCCTCTGTATAAAGGGGGGGATTTACTTCATTATGTCGATGTACCACATTATCGAAACTCATTTTTTCGACACCCTAACATCGAAAGCTGACTTAGTCAAACTCCCAGAACAGCGAAAATGGCTTCCAGGAATGTAACCACTTGGCCATCACTGAAAACCAGCAAAACAAAGCACAAAAAAACCCATCAAAGTGGGGGGCTTCACCCCCCCCCCAACTAAATATACCAACTCTGAGATGTGGGGAAAAGGGTAAAATTATCTATCGTGGCCAAGTGGTTACATTCTCAGAAGCCATTTTTGCTGTTCTGGGAGTTCGACTAAGTCAGATTTCGATGTTATGGTGTCAACAAAATGAGTTTTGATAATATGGTACATCAATGTAATGAAGTAGAACCAAAGGGTGACCATCTACTGAAATTACAGACCCATAAGTTTGACTAGTCTTATTGTATAGATAAGGCCATGGAAAGAATAATCATGGACCTGATAAATAATGACATAGGAAACCTCCAAACACTGGACCCAACCCAGTCCGGCTTTGTCAAGGGCAGGTCATGCCTACTGAATCTGGTGGATTTCTTTGAGAAAGTCTCAAAAGCCATGGATGCTGGTAAAACAGATCATACCACCTATCTCTATCTGGCCAAATCATTTGACACAATTCCCCACTCAAGTATTATAAATTAACTCACAAAACTGGGCATAAATCGTTGTGTCACCAGATGGATAGCCAACTGGCTCATGGACAGGACACATGTAGTTAGAGTGGTTGAATCCAGATCCAGCAAGAGGCAGTTACTAGTGGTGTGTCACAGACCTCAGTACTGGGACCATCCTTGTTTAAAATATACTTCTCTGAAGTCAAGGCAAATGTCTAGGGCCTCTGGATGACAAAGTTATTTACTAACCCAAATGATGACGATATCCTTGAGGATCATGATGGCTACTTTGAGAAGACTGAGATGTGTCCTTGTACCCAACTGGACTGATAAGAAGATGACCCAGATGTTGACTATGTCCGCCAGATGGGAGCAGAGTATGAGAGCCAGACCCAGGAACTTTACCATGATAGAAATATGGAACCAGATCACGAGGGAGCACTCAAGGATGACAGGGATCTACCAAAATGGAGTGGAGGTTCGCCACCACTATGATGACCTGCATCGGAGAGATGCAGAGCAGTTTCAAAGGAGGGTCACTGAGGTGCGGAAACAGCCCGTAGAGCCCTAGTAAATGTCAATATTCTATACATACCTGTGCAGTTTTACATATCTTTCAGATATTTCTCTGTCCCATATATATCGCATTGATGTTTTTATAACCATTTAGTAGCTGTCCTGACAATTAGCTTATGGGGATAATTAAGTGGACTCCTATTAACCATGGGTTTGATTCCCATGTTGTTAATTTATTTAATGATGACCTTTTTAGATGTACATATGTTTTACAACATTTAATGACATAATTTCACATAGCCACTGTCCTCGTGCATCAGTGACGCCTATAGTACCTAGGCTGCAAATGACTGAGCACTTCATCATTTTTCTTTATAATACCACTGTATCCAGACTGCATCATTATATGTTGGAATAAAAACACAGACATAACTTCATTAATTCACTCCTCCTAAGAAAGTACACAGACAAGTTTATTTAAACTAAAAATGAATGCCTGTCCAACTGCTTACACATACATATGTTTCAGTTATGTGTTGTTGATAGCTGTTATTTCTTTACAATAAAATGTTTAATACATTTTTGTAGTTTCTGTATTCATCTGTTCTCTGCAGGACTTCAAATAAACACCTGCAGTACTTGTTTTCTAGAATGAAACCCCTGCTGATGGTTAGCTCAGCCTGCAAGGCAACCAAAAAGCATGGCTAAATTTTAAAATGCTGTGGGTTCCAATCCACATTTGTAACTGTTAGCTTGCTTTAATTCACCCAAAGAATTTCTTTGGAGAAGCATATTCCAAAACTTAATATTAATGTTTCTGTTGTGTATGTTTACGGATAACTGCATTAGCCATTGATGTCCTATAAATATGCCCATAATCCGTTATGCTCTGATAACATCAGCTTTCTAACAGCAGGGTTTGTAGCACAGTACCTGCTTGTTTGTAAATGAGATGCGCTGGTTGTTAGCTTGGCTTGCAAGGAGACAAGTTAGCATGTCTGCTTTTTGGCATGCTGTGTGTTCAAATCCAGAGAAGGGACACATTTCTTAAACTGTTATCTTACTTTAATCTACCCACCCATAGCATTTATTTAGAGAAACATATTACACTTATTGAGATATACATACGTTTTGAACATGGCTGAGAAGAACTCAGTTATTCATCGCATTACTACAAATATATTTATAATTCATAATGTTAACATAGGTTCATACTAAGCTAACTGCCCTTGCGAGCCATTGTAAGCCTAGCCAATTATCCCTTGTGAGACTCAAACTCTGCACCTTGTGTTTGTAAGGCAAACACCTTAATCATTAGGCCACCCTCCTTTTCCATTAACATCAGATATTTAACAGCAGGGTAAGTAAAACTTGCTAAATACTGTTATATGTCTGACCATTTCTTTGGTTAATATTGCATACTTTGTAAATTGCTATTGTACTGCGGTGGTGGTGCTGCAGTAGCATTGTTGCCTCACAGTAAGACATTGTCCTGTTCGATTCTCAGCTAGAGCATTTTCTGTGTGGAGACATGCGTGAATGGGTGTACCTTCGTTGATGGTTGTGCGTCAGGACTGGCAACTCGACACGTAAAAATCTACTGCCAATCATTAGCGGACCGGAGTTCTGCTGTAGCGACCCCTAACCGGGAAAAGCTGAAAGACACAACAACAACTTTGTAAATTGCTATTAAGGTCTGTTTTATTATGAAATATTACAATCAATTCAAGAACAACATCATCCTCAAGTTGTGAGGGAGCGGGACGGGGTAGACTAACAGTATAAATGCAAAACAGACAAGATGTATGTATTTTGTTAGTGATGTGCACTTTGACGAGGAATATCATGGTCCTCGTACACATCTTAGTGTGTGCCGTATGTACAGCAACATGTATGGTTCTGTTCACAAAAGCTCTGTGCTATATGACATTGTCTCACTGCCTGAGGAATGGATGCTCTCCATTACTGTTAATCTTTCTGAACACAGAGCTGACATGAATATAATTTTTAAACGGTTAGCAACATGACCTGCACATGTTCATACTTTGAAATACTAAGCCAAGATCCCTATTAGTAGACAACCCCCCCCACCCCACCCAGGTGATGTCATAAGAATTCTTTTCACTGCATTCGAAAGATGCTTTTTCTCAGTCAACATGTGTTAGCTAGGCAGGTAGTTCTCAAGGTTAGAGCTTGTATGTAGATTGCGGTTGAAGGATTGAATCTCATTTTTTTCTAATCTGTGAACAAAGATTATAATATGGTCAAATGTGTATTGTGATCATCTAATGTTCTTCAGAAGCAAATGTCTAGAAACTGTGCTGAGAAATGTATGTCATTGTTATTTGAGGAATAGATCATTCATTCTCTTTTCTGATCTCAGGTTTGGGGGATCGCAGCAGGAACTGAGACGTTTATTGAGGGGATGCACAAACTTCAGAAGTAGTGGAGGGCGAGAGATATGTTGATTACTTCTTCTGTTTTATGAAATGAAATGCATCTTCCCCTGTTTACAGGCCTGTATTTTTCACAATAACATGTATATTGATTAGAACGCAGGAATACCCATCATGCATCAGTAAGGTAAGTGAAATCATCACACCATAGCTTTGCTTACAACTTGATTGAAATCCAAAAATGCTGAACTTTCATGTAGCAATGAACCATTGTTTCAGCACACAGTTTTTGAATTGTGCTCCACAACCTAAAAAACAGATGGGTTGTTATATCTATAACACATGGGATATCATTTTAGGCAAGTCCAAGTGTATTGGTTATTGCTTATGAAAAAATATTTTTGTATGTTTAGCTGTGGTTTTCAGTTTTTGATCTGTTGTATGTATTCTTTAAAATGAATGGATGTCTGCTGTATCAATATTTGTAAAGTGTGTGGCTTACTGTTCAGTTGAAGATTAATACTGCATCTGTCTCCAGCACTGTTGGTGTTTTTATAAAAACACAGTTATAGCCTAGGTTTACTAACACTTGTATCATAGACATTTGATTGCAGTAGTTCATATTCACCACATCCTGCAGGTCAACATTGGTATTGCATCTGCATCTAACACCTTGGGTGTTTTGGTAGAAATGCATTTATAGCCTAGGTTTACTGACATTTGTTCAGCTAGACATTTGTGCGTAGTAGTTCATATCCTGCACACCCTGCAGGTCAACACTGGTATTGCATATCCCCCCAACACCTTGGGTGTTTTGATGGAAACACAGTTAGAGCTTAGGTTAACTGACAGACAATTGTGCAGATAGACATTTGTGTGCATCAGTTCATTATCAGTAAACATAATCACAATGCTTTGATTTTTCAGGCTACTGATTGCTAATATTTTTAAAAGATAGAGCATACAGTTGTAGACATACAATTCTGTTAGTAACAGATGTATTAGAGTCTCATAAGTCACCAGCTGTGGTGATTGAACATATAGCATTGTTTTTCTTGTTGTAGTCATTATATTGATATGTGTTCAGCAAATTATCATGCTGCCTGTCTCAGATGTTTGTTATATGGCTTGGCTATTGTCCACAGTACTGTCATATCACTTTCTCCTGTTTTTAACCATGACAATTTGTGGTTGTTCATATAGATCATTGAATGCAGGCAGTACAATCTCTTGATTTGAGCATTCATGAATTCTCACAAAGCTAATGACCTAGGTGGGTGTGTCTAAGGCTACAGAATTGTTAATACAGGCATCCTGTTTATGACCAGGACACACAGGGCCATGCATTTGTGAGGTAACTCTCTCCATAATGGACAGGTGTCAGTCCCTGTGTAAACTGTCATCATAATTATATTCTATTGTGCTACGATATTCATGGGAGTGCTTTGTGTGACATACATTTGCTTTTCTTTTCTGTTGTGTTTTGCAATTAATCTTGACAAAGCATGAGACCCATGGACATTATCCAATCAGAGGATGGCAACAAGTACATGCCAGGCCACTGCCAGAATCTTCCAAAGATAATAGTGACAATGATGATGATGACAATGATGATTAGGAACCTGGTCTTGCCCCTCCCCAAGCCATCATCCTGCACCTCAGTGGAGATGACTGTTATCGAGATGATTATTGGGAGGAGATCAGGGAGGTCATGATCGATATGTTCCGAACAGAGATAATGATGGGGTCATTCTTTAAGGACATGGCATGGGCTATGCATGACTCATTCAGGGCAAGAGCTCATGAGGTTATTTGGGAGTCTGAGTCCCATTAGCCTAGCCCCGAGAGTACGTAAATAAAATATCATCCGTGTGCTACTCTTGTGTTATGCTGCCAATATGCTGATTGCAATTTTATTGTTTGGACTATATATGTACTCTTGTGCATGCATTCCATGTATCTGTTATCATCATCATCATCATCATCATCATCAGCCCCCTTTTTTCCATTTTTTTTTTCGACATGGGGTCAGGGTATCATGTTAACTGTCACCAACTCTCTCGAATCAGTGCCACACTCCTGCCTTCTTCAACACTCATGCCTGACTATCACAGATCTTTCACACAATCCATGCAACTCTATGCTGGATGTCTACTCTTCCTCCTACCTTCTTCCTGTCTGTCCCAAATCTTCCTCACCAGATTGTCTTCTGCTTTTCTGCACATGTATCCAAACCACCATAATCTGTTCTCTTTGATCTTTTCTGCAATTGGAGCTACTTTGGCTTCTGCTGTTATGCCCTCATTTCTTTGTCTGTCCCACAGTGTGCATCCTACCACCTTTCTCAGGTACTTCATTTCCATCACCTCTAGCTTCTTCAACTGTTCTGCCTTTACTGCCCAGGTTTCTGTACCATACAGCAGTACTGGTCGCACCACTGTCTTGTACACCTTACTTTTCAGCTTCTTTGGCATTTTTCTGTCATAGACTGCACCTGATACTCTATGCCAGTTGGCTGCAGCCCCTCTGATTCTAGCTTTGACCTCCTCATTCAGACTTCCCTTCTACTCAACCACCCGTCCAAGATACTTGAAGCTGTTTACCTGTTCCACTATCTTCCCTTCTTTCTCCATTCTCAACTTCTTCTGATTTCTCAAATTTGCTGCCATTACCACCATCTTATCTGTGCTTAGTTTCATCCCATGTGCCTTTGGTTTTGCATTTCATTCTCCTATCTTTTGCTGAAGTTCTAGCTCAGAGTTTGCCTGTAATGCCACATCATCTGCATACAGCAACTTTGTTGATCTGTCTCCTCTGACCTGTTTGCTAATGTAGTCCATCATCAGTATGAATAGCTATTCCATGTATTTGTCATGCTTATGTGTTATTGTTGTGTGACATTTACTTCTGGTTCACTGTGTGCATGACACACATTAACACATTACACTTTCCTCTCACATTCAACTATCCATGCATTGTGGCAGTTAGCCTGCAGCTAGGGCAACAAGAGGTAGCCTGTAAATATGTGTTTTAATGGGGTGACTGACAGACAATATACAATATGTTGTCCATACTCCATCACTAATGGTGTGATATGCCTTGGAATTGTGTTTTGCTATATCATGTATGTGCAACAGACAGACATCATTCCATATGTGTTTTGGATGACAGTTGTCATGATGTCCCACTGGCATGATGTGGTGTTGCGTGCCATGGGTTTGCAATACTGATGCCATGTGGGATCATATAAAGGTATCGCCTATCTATCCGCAGTCCTCTTTTTCTGACTGCATCAAACAGCAATGTAGCATTAATCTATACACAGTGTTACAGATAACACATTCTTTAATAGTACAGTATGTCATGTTTGTTGTATGCAGCATTTCCACATCTATTATGTACTGATATCAGTTTATACCTTCTGCAAATAGTTGTACACATTAACTGAATGTATGTGTGTGTGCACAAAGTCAGATACATACCAACACATAAAAGTACCTTTGACATGTGAGCATTCACTAACTTACTGCTGATGTGCTGCAATGATGCTCACAGAGTGTCCTCTGCTCTGTAATGAGCAGGGTGGTTGATATACACCTGTGTTTCTTTATTTGACATTTGCATTACAGTGCTTGTAATTTTTAGCTTGCTTACCTATGCATGTTGATGTTACATGATTGCATATTACTGCGTATGTGTGTTTTATACATGTCCAGTTCTGTGGACATCAGCAATCAATCTGACCATTTCACATACATTTTTCATTTGGTTAAATGTATTTTGGTTTGACCTCTACAGCACCCTGTGTGCTGTACACATGCATTTGCATTGTGTCAACTTACCTTGTCCTGCTTTACCCTGATGTGGGCCCCAGGTTGTACACCTCCCTCCCACCTTCATATTTTGCTATTATTTTTTGCAGATATGTTTGCCTTTGTTGCAACTAATGACTGTTGGGATGTATTATTTTGACACAGTGAACATGTGCCAATTGTATGGACATTTTAAAGTGGTGGACATGTGCACACAAGTTGCTGGCTAATGCTTGCAATACATCATTGGTCTCATTATACTTGTGTGTTAACCAGTGTAATTTTTTTCACATCCATGTGCACAACTTGCTATATTTATTATGCTGTACTGTTACATTTTTGAACATATTATTACGTATCATTGGTGTGTGTATCGACCTTCCTTTCTTATACGTTCCATTTAGACTACTGGTAGACATGCATGCACATCTACACTTGTGTGTTACACACATTTGCTGTGTCAAAGGTAACATATACATATTCCATTACAAATTTGTTTGGGTTGTTTACACTTACTTATGTATGTGGCAGCCTTTGTTGCTCTTCCGCAGTCCTTCTGCTTGCCATTGTGCTTTGTTTGCTTTTCATATGCATGGTCACAGGTTTGGTTCTGTCCTTTGCTGGAGTTATTTAGCATTGTTAGACCTGCATCTGCTCATCTGTGATGCTGCTTGGCTTATTGCTGATGGGGTGACAGGATATGTGTTTATTAATCCAAGCTGTACTGTGATCCCGCTGTATTACCCTAGAATTCACAGCCAGGTATGACTGGCAAACAGACTGAGATATGTCATAACATGATAGTGCATAGGTAGATATGTTTTTCTGCATTTCACCATGTCTCATATGCATCCCTACCCTGTTTGTCAATTTTCCATTATCTGTATTGTACAATGTGCTATCTGTGTAACTTGCATGTCCTTACTGTTTTTCTCAACTTTTGTCTGTCTTGTGTTATGCTATTTGTTCTTTGGGTATACCTGCTGTGATGTCCCTCTCCTCTTCTTTCCCTGTGTTTACCTTTCCTTCTTTTCTTAAAAAAAAGTGGTATATTCCCACCAAAAAAATTGCCCATGTCCCTCTGCCTTTCCCACAGGTTTTGATATTCCAACATCCTTCTTGTGTGTCCTTCTTCCTTACCCATACCCAACATCTTCTTTTTTATTTCCTACTTTCCTTGGGTGTGTGCCTTACTTGTGTTCCCACCACAAGTCCCAGACCCATTGTTAGCAAATGTTAGCTAGTTAGCTATGGCGATGTGGCCATGATTGCCCTTCACCTTTAGCTTTTTTACTAAAAAATTTACGGATT